>NC_052619.1:36784772-37079772 GCF_016545825.1 Eucalyptus grandis
CAACATACACATTTATTGGTTGGAAACTCCCTCTTTCTACACCAATGACATCCGCCAATGTGTCATCCACCACAAAGTCTTTTTCCCTTACCAAAAAATCAAATCTATTCGCATCTAGAAAGGATAGTCGAATAGAAATAAGCAGTTAATTCAGGGTAAGCGACAAAAGTTTCAGAACAAAATATTTCGAGTTGAAGGAGAGAA
The DNA here is from genome assembly GCF_016545825.1 of Eucalyptus grandis. Lineage (NCBI taxonomy): Eukaryota > Viridiplantae > Streptophyta > Magnoliopsida > Myrtales > Myrtaceae > Eucalyptus > Eucalyptus grandis. Next base: position 36,784,977 of record NC_052619.1, read on the forward strand.
AGCTTCTCCCTCAGATTCACTTTCAAAGAATCTAGGAAATCAAAATCAACAGTTCGAGGATTCATCACCCCTCTTTTTAGCAAATTTGAATAAGTCTTTTTGTCCTCTTTAGAACGAAATAGATCCATTCCCTCACCACGTACAGTAGCCGCAACACCCATCCTAGGCTGAAAATTCTCATACATTCTCTCATCATTATCTTTCACCTCAGGCTGATTAAAGAACCAAACCGCGGATCACTTGGAAAGTTAGCAAAAGTCCTGCTTGCCAAACCTTCAAGCGCAGTGCCTAACATTTTTATTTGTCTTAGAAACATGGTCTCATTCTTGTAACCTTTTTCTTGTAGAAACTCGTCAATAAATGTCATCGCAGAACCACCCTGTTTCAACTTATTATAGAGTTTAAAGAGAAATTGGGGTTTCAACGTTCTTACGGGTTTAACATCTTCCACAATTTCTTCTTGCACTTGTTGGTGCAGAGGATCTTGAGTCGCACGCTGACGCTATTGAGAATGTTATTGCTGTTGCTATGTGACACCCCGAACCCTTCGCAGGTCGTCACCAATGCCAATGATACACCTTATTACCTTTTTACTTTGAAGAAGTGTCCTAATTCGCAAACTCATTTTTTTTTAAAACAAAACGGTCCCATCGCGACTCATTAGTGGAAGCAAATTAAAACATCACCGTCTCTCCCCCTACCAACCATGATACAAATACACACCACTAATCACCATAATTTTATAGACAAGTCACGACACTTTATTTACATATATATTTTCAAGATGGGACTTCTTTTGGGTCGGTACATCAAAAAGGAAAAGCTAGGACTCAGCCATGTCCAGCCTAAAACCTCAAAAAGAAACCTCGACCCTCTACATTTCACGTGCAACAATTCCCCATCATAAGTGTCGGCTAACTATCCCCCAAAAAGAAACAGCCCATACTCGTCGCGCATGGGTCTCACACCCAACCCGGTGCATCAGGCGGTGGCGGCGGCAACATCCCTCGCATCGCTCCATCCCAACGAACATGTACGGATATGAACTCCTGAATGACAGGGCCCCCAGCCAGGCCTACATCGTACATCACTAGACAGCGTACTCGAATAAAAGTCAGTCCAGGAACAGAGGGACAGTCTATCTCAGCACACTCGACCTCTACATCGGATGGTAGACCGTAAAATGCACCACGCGTGACGGCAAGAAGCGGCATACTGCTAATCTGAAATGTGGGTCCCCAAAGGGGTGAGTACAACCACTCAGCATATAAGGAAATCCAATAACAACTCAATGCATCATGCAAATCATACATACATTGCAGGCATTACTTACCTTGAAGCCATGCGCATACTATCATGCATCATTATATCAATTTATAACACATACATGTGTATCATCATCGTATCATACATGTCATCATCATCATGACATCATCACCATGCATATCATCATGCATATCATCATGCATATTATATCATGAGTGATCATCATTATTTCTCATCACATATCATCATCATCATCATCATGCATATCATCATGTATAGCATATCATGGGTGATCATCATTATTTCACATCACATATCATCATCATCATCATCATCATCATCATCATGCATATCATCATGCATATCATATCATGGGTGATCATCATTATTTCACATCACATATCATCATCATCATCATCATGCATATCATCATGCATATCATATCATGGTTTAATTTCCACTTTTAGCTTTCAATTTGATCACCACATCACCCATTCCTTAAATCATCAATTTTATCATCCCCTCGGGTAAAGACCTCCGAGGCTTCCGGCATTCAGCCTCCCAGGCCACCGGGCATCCGCCCCCACATTCCGGGCATCTCGCATCTCAACTAGCATCACGAGGCATTCCCTTCGGGCGAAACCTCCGACGGGGCTTCCGGCATTTACACTCCCTGGCCGGGCATCCCGCACCCCAATCCTGGCATCGCGAGGCATTCCTTTCGGGCAAAGACCTCCGACAAGGCTTCCGGGCCCCCACATTCCGAGCATCCTGAATCTCCCAGGGAAATCCGGCAATGCATCTCTATACATTCGGCCTCATCCTCCACCACAACCACTTCCCCACTTATCATTATCCACATTTACCATTATTTTGATCTCAATTTAACATGGCATATGGCGTGACATCAAACAAGTCATACTTAGCATAGAATTCACACATGCATCACCATTCATGTCATACATACACCAATATCTCATCATACATGCAACAATGTATAATTATTTATTAATAAATTCAATGGAATTTATGGCCAATAAAAAATAATCCATTTTTTATTTTTTTTTTTTTTTATTTTTAATAAATAAATATTAAATTCAATATCTATAAATTCCCAAAATTATAAAAATTCAATCAATCATTAAACAAACCAATAGGATGACAATTTCATGCAAATTCATGGCCAAATTGAATTTCACACAATTTCATAATTTCCACAAAACAGCACATAATATTCGGATAAAACCAGAATGCACAGTTTCCGAATAAATTCGATTAAAATATCCATACGGTCTCCAAAAATTACGAAAGTTTACAGAGTGATAGCCAAGACATTTTCGCACAACTTTCATGAAGAACTCCAAGCCATATTATTTTTATATTATTTTATACAACCTCACGAAGCTTCTGGACCCATTACCGCATCGTCCAGTGCACATATCACCGAAATATTGAGATTTCACCTACCTATTCTCTTTCGTTTTCTCTGAAATTTGGATATGTTATACTTCAAGATATCCTATACAAGTTTCATGAAGAGATCTAAGTCAAATAACCATATTATAGTCATCATCTATGTCCATGAAATCTCGGGTATCTCAAAATACATCACCAGAATCATCTTCTTCAAGATCTAGTCGATTTACTAGGCTATACTTGTTCATTTCACTTCAAATTTGAGTATGTTGTATTTTAAGATGTCTCCTAAAACCTTCATGAAGAAATAGAAGTGAGATTCTCAACACAAACCAACATGCAACCATGAATCCAGCAAGAGGTCAGTAAAAACTCTCCAGATCTGAGGTCTCCGTAGAACAAGACTTTAACCCCTCAAATATCCATCATTTTTCACGAAATTTCAGTATGTTATATTTCAATATGTTAGCTACAACTCTCATGAATAAATCGAAGCCAAAATCGGACTCTAAACACACATGCAATCTCAAACAAGTTTCTGACTCACACGGTCCGAACACAAACAGCCACACCATTCACACACAACTCATCCATGCTTCGGTTTTTCTCATCTAACACCCAAAAATTCAACATGCAAACGACACACAAGCATGCAAGAGAAGCTAGAGGACTCCCACTTGCCTCTAGAATGGACGGTCGACAGCGTAGGGCGGCGAACACGGCGGCACACGGCGGACGGACGGCGACAACCCCTCGGCTCCGCCTCCTTCCTCTCTCGGCCTCTCCCTCTCTTTCTCGAATTCTCTCTCTCTCTCTCTCACCCTCTCTCTCGGCCAAATGAGAAAATCCGGCCACCTTCTCTTTCTCTTCCCTCTTATACCCCCTAATCCTCATGATTACTTGCCTACAAACCAGCCAATGCATGGCCTTCTTCCCTAAGCCAATGCATGAGAGTCTAGTGCCACTTGTCCTATGGATTTTTGAATTTGGGTTTGGGCTTCTTGGGCTTGGGCCATCCGGCCACTTCTTTGGGCCTGCTCTTGGGCTGGTCGACAGCCCACAGGCTTCAATGGGCCGGCCAACTTGGCCCATTAAAGTTCCACTCTTGGGCTTAAGGCCCAATCGAATTTTTACCCTCTTTTTCCTTCTTCTTTTTTTGAATTCTTCTATAAATATTTTTAAATTTTAATTTTCATCTTGGCCAAAGTCTTGGGGCATTTTGTTTATTGAAATTTAATTTATAAAGTACATGGCCAAGCATAAATTATTAATCTATCAAATTTAAATTTTCACAATCATATGCACAAATCATCTAATTAAAGACTAATGGCTAAGGCATAAACCTTAGGAAATTTTATCACCTAATTAGAGACTTTAACACACCTTATGGCTTGGCTTTGAATTTTGGGATGCCATATGCTGTTGAGGAGAGTCTTCTTCTTCAGTTAAGTCAAAGTGAGTAGGACCCTCGGCATGTGCTTTGTGATCCCATGTTAGCGATCTAAGACGATTTCCTCTGGGAAGATATTTTTGCAGTCGAGTAAGATTTCTCGAACTCATTCGGTTGAAAAAAAGGTGAAAACTTTGTAGAGTAAACTTGAGAGAAAATGGAGAAGAAGAGCTCGATGGTATTTAAAGCAAGTGAAACAGTATACAAATAGTCGCCAAGGAAAAAATAAACTGCCTTTTCGAAAATGAAAAACTGCCAAAAATTCATAAATTCTAAAAAAAAAATTCTAAAAATAAATTAGGCAAGTAACGATTCAAAAATCAATGTACCTTTTCAGGTTTTTCATGCCATTATTAAATTACCTACATTGAAAAGAAATTAACTTACAAATGTAGTTTTGGAGATTCTAAGTTTGACCACCTTCAGAACTTAACCAAGTATAAGATATAATGTTCGATGCGGTGCAAATAGACTAAAATAGGCTTTTCTCCAAAGTGGCTTTGTAAATATATTTGCCAACTGATTTTTCGAGTCAATGAATTGTATCATAACTTCTCCATTTTGAACATGATCTCTTATAAAATGATGTCGAATCTCTATATGTTTTGCCCTTGAATGAAGAATTGGATTCTTCGTGAGATTAATAGCACTGGTGTTGTCGCATTTGACCTCGGTGCATGATTCTTCAATTCCAAAGTTTCTTAGCTGCTGCCTTATCCACAAAATTTGAGAGCAACAATTTCCAAGAGCCACATACTATGTTTCTACTGTTGATAGAGCTACAATACTCTACTTCCTTAAGAACCAAGACACCAGCTTGTCACCCAGCAATTGACAAGTACCAGAAGTACTCTTTCTATCAACTTTACAACCTACTAAATTTACGTCTGAATATCCAATGAGAGTAAAGTCTCCTTCTTTGGAATACCACAAACCTAGCTTTGGAGTAGTTGCAATGTATTTGATGATGCGTTTTGCAGCACTTAAATGAGATTCTTTGGGGTTTGATTGGAATCTAACACGGATGCAAACACTAAATAAAAGGTCAGGTCTAGATGAAATAAGGTAAAGAAGTGAACCAATAATGCTCTGTAAAGCTTCTGGTCTACATTCTTTCCTCCTTCGTCTTTGTCAAGCTTTGAAGAACTTGACATTGGTATCTCTGTCTTTTGCAATTCTCCAATCCGAACTTTTTGATAAGATCTTTTGCATACTTTTCTTGATGAATAAAGATTTCTTTCTTTGATTGTTTAACTTGCAATCCTAGAAAGAAGTTTAATTCACACATCATACTCATCTCGAATTCATCCTGCATAGATCTAGAGAATTTCTTGCATAGATTTTCATTAGGAGATCCAAAGATAATATCATCAACATAAATTTGAACCAGTAGAAAATCTTTAACCTCTCTTTTGATGAATAAAGTAGTATCTACCTTTCCTTTAGCAAAACCATTTTGGGTTAGAAAATTTCGTAACCTTTCATACAAGGCTCGAGGTGCCTGCTTCAGTCCATACAATGCATTTTTCAGTCTGAAGATTGAATTTGGCCTTCTTGGATCTCCAAAACCAGGTGGTTGTTCCACATAGACTTCTTCTTGGATAAATCCATTTAGGAACGCATTTTTTACATCCATTTGGAATAACTTGAAATTTTTATAGCAAGCAAAAGCAATTAATAATCTAATTGCTTCTAACCTTGCTATTGGTGCATAGGTCTCATCATAGTCTATCTCTTTTTCTTGCGTATATCATTTGACCACGAGTCTTTCTCATCCACCTTGTTCCTAAAAACCCATTTAATCCCTATAATAGACTTACCTTTAGATTTAGGAATTAGCTCCTAAACATCATTCATGCTGAACTATCTGAGCTCTTCTTGCATAGCTTCAATCCAGCTTTCATCAGATAGGACTTCCTCTACACTTTTGGGTTCTATTTCAGAAATAAGTGAAAAAGCTTCCCGGTTGAGTTTTGGATCTAGTGCGAATTCCTTCATCAATGTTGCCAATGATGAGTTCTTTGGGATGACTTGACTTATGCTTCCAGTTGTTGGTTGGTCTAAGGGTCTACTGATCCTCTTCTTCAGTTTTATCCTTTGGTTCTGCTTGATGTTGATCTTTAGAAATCTAAGCCACTTCGGGGGAAATAGACTTTGTATAGTCTGTAACAGGTTCAGATTCTTCAAGTCAAGTCTGATCCAATTGATTTTGCATAGTGTCTTGAAACTTGATATTCATAGATTCTTCCATAGATTGAGACTTCTTATTCAACACTCGGTATGCTTTGCTTGACGTAGAGTAGATAAGGAAAATTCCTTCATCTGATCTTTCTTGACTAATTGGACTTCAATCCTTCCTTGAATCAATCCAATTTGTCTCCTAAAAATTCCAATATCAAGTCCTCGATCAAATTGGCATTTTTCCTCGCCAATAGAACCATCTCGCTTCCAAATTTCGTGATAAAAAACGGTCCTACTTGACTTTTTCCCAAAAGTCTCGGTTTGCAAAAAAATCTTCGGAGATTGAGTCGACGTTCCTAAAATGACTCGTGACATGATAGAACTTTCAATTTCTGAAATCGGATTCAAATTCGTGGTTAAGTTCACTTTGGCGCGATTTTAGCATGACCTAGGCTACTGGGTAGCTTTTAGAAATTTTTAGTGCAAATGACCCGTGGTCGATTTTCTTCGAGCCACAATGAACCTCTTCGACACATTGACGACTCTCGGTTGTCGTGAAAATCTCGAGAATTCAAATACGGACATAGGGTACCAAAACGATAGAAAAATCAGTCTAGTGCCGGTCGACGAGAATTTTGTAATTTAGTGGAATCATCCATGTTTAGCCACACATCTCTATCGAACCGACCTATCTCTGATCTCTAATCGACTTTTTAATTGTGCCATAATGATCTCTGCGCAGATGAGCACGATCGAGTAATCGATTCATGGTTGAATCCTCAAGTCTATTACATTAAAAAATTTTAATGACTTCCCCGGATGGTCTAGTTATCTCGCGAGTGATCGTCTCTGAGAATAGCACTATAGGCGCGTTGAAGAAAGGCTTGATTAATTCAATTGAAAGCAGAACTGAAAATTTGGGATGTGATGAAATTCGTATGTTCCCATGACCCATGACTTTTGGACCCTTTCTTTAGCTTCTTGAGGAAGATTGAGGGCTGAAGATTGCAGAGGAAGCCAGTTGTGGAGGTGGGACCAAGCCAAGAGACAAGAAGATGAGATTGAAGACCAAGAGGGACCCTCAAAGGCTAAGTTGTCTCCCCTTCCCTCTCTCCTCTTCATCGGTCAATTCTCTCTCCCTCCATGCATGCAAAGACCTCTAGCAGCCCAAAAAACCTGCAGAAACTGAGCCTCCCTCCTCTATCGACCGTTGAACAGCCGTCGCTCGCCGGGAGCTCCACCACATCGCCGTCACACCTCACCCACGAGCTGCACGTCCTTCGCGCAAGCCTACGTTCTAGCTGCTTTGTCCCTGCCTGTCCATGCGTCCAAAGGTCCCTACCAGCTCCGCCAGCCACCATGCACCACCGTTTCATCGCCGTGAGGCTTCACCTACCTTCGCCTAGACCCACGACTAGCCCTCCACCCATCTTCACTCGTTTCCAACCTCTGCAGCCCTTCACCAGAATCGACCAGCAGTGGGTTTCAAACCACTATTTGGCCCGTTTTCAAGTCTTTCCGGACCCTGTTTGGCGGTCCCACTTTGGAGGTTGTCGAGCTCCTCCGCGTCCCCATCGTTTCGATCCAAGCGAATCGCCTAATAAGTGAGTTTAATTCACTAATCCCTACTTAGTAGGTTAATGACGCTTAATGGTTGTTTAGTTTAGACTAAGTATGGATTAGGTGGATAGTTAGATTAGATTAGCAATTTAATTAATTATTATTGCATGTTAGGTGGTTAGAATAGTGTAATTAGAGCCTAGACAAGCTATAGTTATTATCTAGAGTGGTTCAGAAATTTTCCAGAGTCGCCTCGAATTCCAATTAGGTTTTACAAGCCTAAGTTCTATTTATTGGCATTTATTAATTATTTTCTATAATTATTTATTTATTTATTTATTTTCTAGGAATAGCTAGTGACCGGGATTTTGTGTTGATTGCAATTGTGTGATTGAATTATTTATTTGACTGCTATTTTGTGCAAATTGAGTGTGATTGGTGATCGTGGGTAATTATATCTAAATTGATAATTTTAGTAATTAATTGGAAAATTATCGAGCGTTAGTCTACAGCGCCAAAAATATATTTTGGGACTGCTGAAATAGTTGGGATGTTCAAAAGTGAAAATATTGTATTTTTGTTAAGGTCGACCGTATACCCACACATGAGTATTTTTATCAAGTATGATAAAACTGGTAAAGTGAATAGATGGTCAATGTGGTATACTATATCAACCTACGGGCTCTGATGTGTCAGCTTAGATAGAGAGCAGTATACGGGTATACTATATCAACCTACGGGCTCTGATATGTCAGCTTATATTGCGAGTAGTATACCTTTTTAGCTTAGAGTGAGCAATATTATGTATCAGCTTAGAGTGAGCAAGGTTATGTATCAGCTGAGTGAGCAGAGTCAGTATACTATATCAGCCTGAGGGCCTTGATATGTCAGCTTAGATAGAGACCAGTATACTATTTATCAGCTTAGCGCGAGTTATACTATCTATTTATCAGCTTAGAGGGAGCAGTCCTGATTATGATCGGACTTCATAGATCGTATTGATTTGGCCGACCGAGAGAAGGCCGTGATGACTTGTAATCGACTGAATCGATTGATCGAAAGTTCGATTTGATTGATTAAATTGTTTGAGTGAAATGAGTGGATGATTATTCAAACTATATTGACTTGCAGGAAGACACTAAGGCCATGGTAAGTCCTCGGACCTATGTTCGTGCTTAGGTAGCCCTTGGGGCATATTTTCTTCCTAGTCAGGTCTTAGGGGGTAGAACTCGCTGAGACGTCATCTCACCCCGTTGTGGGATAACATTTCAGGTCCTTAGATGGCAGCTCCTAAGTTTTTTAGCCGACCGAAGAAAGTTATAGAACATACGTCTTACTTTCCATTGCATGGGAGCCTTAAGGGCTAGACCCATGAGCTGGTAAGGTCCATAGTCTGGGTCAATGCAAGTCTCACCCACAAAGTGCCCCACTGATACCGATCATGGTACCACCAGGCTCAGGATGGTTAGAGAGAGGGTCCCATACCGGAGTTTGAGATACCTCTGTATTTACTTGATGTGGCATTTGGGAAGGGTACTACAGATCCTCCTCAAGGCTCGGTTGTAGATGCGATAGACCCGAATCTTGAAGAACTAGAGTCCCCGGTGTATTCTGCTGAAGGATCCAACTGGAGTGTGGATAATGATGGAGAGGAGGACGAGGATCCGTAGTTTTGTGAAACCCCCTGTTATGTAGAACTTATATAGATATATATATATATATATATATACATATACATATATCAGTTTGTATTGTATATAACTAGGTTGTATATGACATCTTATGATATGTATATATAAGTGTAATGTTGGTTTTAAAAATCATGGCCCTACTTTCCTATCCTATATTGTTGTCGTCTGGTGATTATTTAATTACTTACGTATGTGCATATGGGTCAACGATACTGAGACGTCACTACTAATCGACCGCAGAGGGATGGGCACGCGCTCGGAGGATCGGGGTGTGACACCCCGTTTAAGTGGTATCAGAGCATGGTTAGTGATTGGAGTGATAAGGTGCAATGGTTCATGAGATAGTTAGTAGGAAAGGCCTTTAATTTCATGCCGGTGCATGTCCGTGATAGCGAATTGGTAGAATTGATTGTTTGTGTGGATCGCTTAGCTTCTAATTCGGTGTAGAATTGGAAGCAGGTTTCTATAAAGAACCTTTAGGATGAGCGATCAAGAGTAGAGGACTCCTAGTAAGAGAACTGTCAAGCCTGCAGCTCTAGGTAGGACAATGACGAGGATTAGTACCCGAGGAGGCCGAGGTAAAGCGCCAGCTCAGGCTAGCGCTAGTGGCGTAGCACCACCTCCCGCTAGTGTTGGGGTAGCAACCCTTGGTGATCCAGGATTTATCGGGATCACACAAGCGCTGGATGCAATGAGGGATATGATGGGGCAGCATGCCCAGAATCAAGCTATTGCCTTCACCGCCACCATTGCAGCCGCCGCTATTATCGCTGCCAATGCTGTTGTTGCTGCCGCAGCCGCTGCCGCACCTGTCGCCACACCTGCCAAAGTCCCAGTAAAGAACGTGGTTGTGGAAAGGGAGAGACCGATCCACAAGTTGGTAAAGCAATTTCTGAAGCTAAACCCGCTAAGATTCATGGGTACCGGAGATCCAAAAACTGCATATCTTTGGATTCAGGATCTTGATAAGGCATTTGCACTTCTGAGGTGCAATGAAGAGGAGAAAGTAGTCCTAACAATGTATCAACTGCAAGGTAATGCCAATACCTGGTGGAGAGCTACCAAAGAGATAGTGTTCCCGGGAGGAGTAATCCTGATGTGGGACGCATTCCTTCGAGCGTTCAATGATAAATACTTTTTGGGAAGCGCCCAAGAACTAAAAATGGAAGAATTTCAGCATCTCCGCCAAGGGACCATGACTGCTTACCAGTATGGGGTCAAGTTTGAGGAGCTTTCCCAGTATGCTCTGAGGTTGATAGAAGATCCAGAGGAAAAAGCTCAAAGGTTCAAGAATAGCCTTTGGCTAGAGCTGAAACAACCACTGGTACCGTTTGATCTTAAGGACTACCGTGAGGTATACAAACGAGCCTAGTTGTTAGAGAGAAGTCTAAACGAGCAAGCTACCTCGTCTGGATCAAGGTTCAGCTCGCATAGAGAAAGGATCCGACATGGGGAAGAGGCCCATGTCTAGAGGAAGGTTTAAAGTTCTACCGAACAGGAATGGTGGAATTGGAAAGTCAGCGCCAAGTCAGAATGGCGTATGTTGCCTCTGTAGGAGACGACATGGTGTGAACCAATGCCCTCGAAGAAAAGGTGTTTGTTTTGAATGTGAGATTAGGGAGCTAACTCACCGCAGCATGGCGGTGGGTTCATGGCTGTGATAGCTAGTATAAGCACCTAGAGGGGGGTGAATAGGTGTAAAAATAATTTCTCGTGATAAGTGAGCAATACTAATTGACAATAGAAAGGAAATTCGTCTTTTGTTAACAAAACAAATTACGATCAAAGTAAAAAGAGTAGGGAAGAGAATATGAACATAGAGATTATAGTGGTTCGGCTTAATTCAAGCCTACGTCCACTCTTCCGCACCGACATTGACCCACCGGCTGGATTTCACTATGAACAAAAGAGTTGTTACTGGCGCTCGCCTTGATTCCACAGTGTAGAGACTCTACTACACTTGCTCAAGGTCTCTCAAGGATATGAACTCTCTTTGTTATACAAGATTTTGCTCAACAATTTAATTGACTAAGAATAAGGAACTTCAGACTTTGGAATTCTTCTATCGCGCACCCACTCGAACAACTGGAACGTCTTCCTTATATACTCATTTATGCCATCATACCTGTTGGCACTTACCAAAGAAATTCTTCCAATCTACCTGTTAGAATCAATTACGAAGATCATTCGAGCTATTTAAGGAACATGACGATAGCCCATCAATCATGCTCGCCCATACAATCAGGATCTCGGTTTCCATAAGTAGAACTTTCCAAGTATACTTCGCCAATCAATGGATCCAAAATCCTTGAATCAATCTAGATTTGAATAATGGATTCCGACATGCTATATCCAGCCAAGAGATCTTCTCCAGTCGATAAAGTCAAATTCTTAACGAAACATCCAGTTCTGAATAAGTTTTCTTCGATGGACTAGAAACTGTCAATGAGGATAGACTTTGAGTCTTGAGTCGGCAATCCGGAGGTCTTCGACTTTGATAGAAGAGTCTACAAGTCTTGACTAGACTGATGGAAACGTTTTGTCAGCTTCAAAACACTCAAGGAAGTTTTCTCGAACAATGGCGACAACGGCGCGAAGACGGTGAGGACCCATAACTACTGTTTCTCCAATGGAAGTCTACCGGTATAGCAAAACAGCCCAACAAGTATCAGCTTAAGGGGTAGTTTTGGCTTTGTGGAAAGCTGGTCTCGTCTGGTTGTGGCTAGAGTAGGGATGGACGGGCAACTGGCTTCAATGAGGCAAACGCGGGGATGGCACAAGGACAGCTGGCTAGTAGTTAGAGTAAGGATGGGCGGACAAGCGGCTTGACAGTTGGACGCTGGCAAGAGCGGTGAAAGGACGACAGCTGAGGCGGTCTGGTGGTGTCGGGGCTGGCAGCAACATGCGTGGATGGCAGGCTGTTGTCGCTAGGGCTGGTTGCGACGACATGTGAAATGGATGGGTTGGCTGGAGGCTTGTGGCATAAAGGAAATGCAAGGAGCAGAACTAGAGGGGAAAGAAAATGAAGAAGGAGAGGAAAGCTGAAGAAGAAGCCCATATGAATTTCCTCGAGGTAAGTATACTATCAGTGCCAAAACTTGTGTACGGCGCCCACTTTGGTGCCAAAAGTTTCCGTCATATTATTTAAGTGCCAAATCGGAGAAAAAATGATCACTTTGGTGCCACCAGCGAGAGATTCCAACCATATTAATTACGTGGCTTTTATATTTAAAAAAAAAAAGTTGCGGTGGCTTTAAAATGACGTCGTTGTCTATCCTCCTCAAGAAACGACGTTGTTTTGCAGTTATACGTGGACATCCTGACAGAAACGACGCCGTATAGCTCATGTGGGGATTGAAATTAGGGTTTCCGCCGCTCGGCCACCGTCATTCACCCGACATTGCTCAGCCACAACTTTAGTTGCTCGACCAAGTGAGTGAGGAGAGACTAAGATTGTTGCTCAAGCAAGAAGTGGTAGGAAGAATAGGAGGCGAGGGCAGAGGAGGAGGAGAAAGAAGAGAGTTCGAAGGTGCCGCTGGTGTGCTGCAAGGGCAGAGGAGGAGGAGGAAGAAGAGGGGTCAAAGGTGCCGCTGGTGCACTGCTGCTGCTGGTGTGCTGATGGTGCCATTGCTGGTGTTGGTCTTCGAGGAAGAAGAAGACGACATGCCTTCTCTCTCTCTCTCTCTCTCTCTCTCTCTCTCTCTCTCTCTCTCTCTCTCTCTCAATTTGAGGATTTAGGATTTCTAAGTTGGGGGAAAGACGCCAAACAGTGTCGTTTTGTTATTTGGATGCTGATTGTATCTTCTAACGAGCCACGTTGGCTTCAAAAATTAATAAAAAAGTGACACGTCGAATTTTCGGCCAATTTCATCGATGTTGGCACTGAAATGATCATTTTTCAAATTTGTTGGCACTTAAGTGATCCGAAATAAACTTTTGACACCAAAATGAGCACCGTACACAAGTTTTGGCACTGATGGTGTACTTACCCCAAATTTCCTCCTACTTAATTTTGCTGAATTTGATTTTTTCTGCAAAATTCCAGGCTCGATGGAAATTTCCTAAAAGATGATATGACATCCTAAAAATAAATCGTGACATGCTCGAATGTTCAAATCCCGAAATTGAATTCAATTTCGTGGTTAAAATCGACCGAATGTGATTTTAGTAGAACCTAACCTACCATGTAGCTTTTAGGGATTTTAGTGCGTTTGACCCATGGTCAATAATTTTCGATCCACGTTTGTGCATCTCCAACTTGTAGTCGACTCTCGATTGTCATAAAATCACAAGATTTCAATTACGGGTACTAAGTACAATTTCGATAGAAAATTGGGTTAGTGTCGTTCGACGTGAATTTCATAATCAGGTAGAATCAGCCGCATTTCAATTATGTCATTCCATCAAATTGACCTATATCTGATCACAAATCAATTATAACAGTGTCGTATTGACCTTGCTAATTATCATGGTCGAGCAATCGATTTCCGATCGAATTCTCAAGTCTGCCGCGTTTATATCCCTTAACGGCTTCACCTAATAGGTTAGTTAACTCGTGAGTTGCCAACTCAAAGAAAAAGGACCATAGGCGCGTCGACGAATGCCCATTTCATATTATCGAGACGGGGTCGAAATTCAGGATGTCACACCGCAAGTCCATTGATATTGATTCCCATCCGGATTTTCGTTTCAAGTAATTTGATTTGTGGAATAGGATTCTTTTTCAAATATTTGACTGATATAAAAATTCAGATTTTCATAAGAATTCTGAAAATTTCTCATTGGCCCATTGGCTTGTTCGAACTGTGATTTCCTGATGGTGATGGGGCAAAAAATATTTGACTTCACTTTTTCTGCGGGCTTTCTAAAGAACTCTTCCAATTGACAGTAATAAAAAGCAAGGAAATGGACTCGAACCCTTTCTGAACTAAGTCACAACGCGAAAAACATAGAAGAGTGCTGCCATCTAACAACATAGAAGAGTATCATGGAACCAGAATCCAATGCTAGCAGAGATATAACCCCAAAAAACTATCAAAAGATTTATAGCTATAAGAAACACTAAAATCAAATATCATATGAAACACCCAAAAAATACATAAAACTAATTAGAAATCTCTTTCAATGGATCAGCGATATGGTATCTAAAGTAAGATATATGAAAATGAACGTACGGTTCTTGAACTTAGGTAAACAAAAAAAAGTGAACTTAAAGTTCTTGAATGTACAGTAGCCATCGGTCGGCGCGCCGAGCAGATGACCACAGTCTAGTTGGAAGTGCAAGGATCGTTCTTATCCCAGTTGCGGAGATTATTAAATGGATCGCCAAGATTCTTCCGGATTGCTTTCAGCATATTTACTACAAAGCATTAGAATCTACCTAATCATAGCAAGAATGAGAACAACCGTATATTGAAAACATCATTCTGTTTAAAGACCATCTTTTTCTCTCCATCTCTTTTGAGTAATTCTCATGGAAGATTATCACTTCCTATACCGACAGATATAACCCAAGACCACACAACAAATAGAAAAAGCAAAGAAACTGACATTCAGATTTAGCCGGGTGAATGATTTGTGCCAAAGCTAGCAAACCCAACCAACATGCTGATAAAGCTATAAGAGTTTTCCTGATATGGGCTACATTAATTGAAATTGTAATTTACCGTTTTGAGGGATTGGTCTAATAAGGTAAGACATAAGGTCTCTTAATAGTCGAATATGAGCCTAGCTTGTGTGGGCTGAGTTGGACTCGGCTTGTGATGAGATGGCGTAGCTAAAAACTCTATAAATAGTGCTAAGGTCTCCTCTGACCCTTCTACTCCCACGAACATACTCTTACCTCACATAAGGAAGCCGTAAAGGGTGGTCTCATCACACCAAGATCTGAGGGCTATAGAGGAGAAGAACCTGAGCGTTGAATCGTCATCATTTCGCATAAAGAACAATGGATTTCAAATCAGGTATGCAAATCTCTGTCTTCTCCTCCAATATGTTCGAGTTTCTAGCTATGTTGATCTTGGGATGTTGCTTCAACGGCCAACATTTGGTATCCAAGCCTCGTAGCCTAGAACTCGTAGCCTAGAAAGACTAATTATATTGACATTTTGTCTACTCTTAAAAGTTACCTAAAGACTTCTGTAGATTATTGTAGAAATAAGATGATCGAGATAAAGAAGGAAACTATAGTCTGAAGTCCTGACCTATTAGAGGTCATTCATACTGATATTAGTGGACCATATATGGTGATGTTGTATAGAAATTTTTCATTGCAACACAGTCATAGATGACCATTTCTTTTATATTTGGTTAAAGAAAAGTCTGAATTTTTTTATAGATTCAAGTTTTTTCAAACTAAAGTTAATAAACAATTGGGATAAGTTTTAAAGATTGTCAGATATGACCACAGTGGTGAGTATTTTGACAAGTATGCAATGTTGCATAGCTTAAAGGACCATTTGTCAAATAATTGAAAGATTCTGGGATGGTAACTTAATTTATTATGCCTGAAAATCTTGAACAAATTGGTGTGGTTAAAAGGCATAATTGTATCATAATGCACATGATAGTAAGTATGATTACTAGGACTAATTTATCAAGTTTTCTGTGAGGTGAAATGGCCCAATATGCATTGAACCATATTTCATCCAAAGATGTTACATTGACTCCTTTTTGAGTTGGAAATTAAATGTAAACCTAACTTGAATCATCTTAAGATTTGGAGTGTCTTGTAGAAGTGAGGTTATATAATTCGACATTAAGTCAGTTAGACTATCGAACCACTTGGTGTTATTTCTTATCTTACCCAGGTCATTCAAAAAGATATCGGTTTTGTGATCCCAATGGAAGTACAAGAATTATGGAATCACAGACATCGAAGTTTTTGGAATTTGACACAACTACAGATGATAGCTGCTCTTAGACTATTGAAGAAACTAGTATGGTGGGAACCGCTGTGTCTTTTTCTTTGCCTATACATACAATTGTGAAGTCTTTTGCATTACGGACTAAGCTTGTTGATGTTCATGATACTATTACTGATATAATTCCTCATAAAGTTTGTCAAATCTCTCAAGTGCAAGATGAAATGGTTGCAGTAGCTCCACTTGGGAGATATACTAAGGAAAGACATTCATTTATGCCACCAAACTATCTGTGAGAGTATGATTACGATATCTACTGCGTGGTCGATCTAGTAACTTATGTTGGACAAAACTCTTTTATTGTTTTGAAGTTGATAAAACGTTTCCATCAATCTAGTCTGAAAACTTCCAGACTCAAGTGTTAAAGTCTGAAGAACTCCAGACTCTGCCGTCAAAGTCTGAAGACTGCAAGACTCAAGACTCAAAATCTACCCTCACTGACAGTTTCTAGATTAACGAAGAGAAGACTTATCCAAATGCGAATTTATCTTTAAGGATTCAGTTCGTACGGTTCGTAGAAGATCTTACAGCTAGAGATAACACCTCGTGATCAATTATTCTTATTGGAATCAATTCAGATAATCAAATCTGTTGAAAGGCGAAGTATACTTGGAATGTTCTATTTATGGAAACCTAGATCCTGATTGTATGGGCGGCAAGATTGGTGGGCTATCATCACATTCCTTAAATAACTCGAGATCTCTTTGATTAATTCTGTCCAACGGGTAGATTGAAAGAACTCCTTTGGAAAGTGCCAACAGTTGAAAAGGCATGGAGGAGTATATAAGGAAGACGCTCAAGTTATTCAAGAATGTGCGTGAAAGAAGAATTCTAAAGTCTGAAACTCTTAGTTCTTTGTTATTTCAATCGCAGAGCTTTACTTGTACTCAAAAGAGAGAGCAAACACTTGTGAGACTTTGAAGAAGTGTAGTAGAGTCTCTACACTGTAAAGCCAATGACGTAAGACTGTAACATCTCTTTTGATCCTTAGTGAAATTCAGCCAGTGGGCTGTCAGCACAGGAGAGTGGACGTAAGCTTGACTTAAGCTGAACCACTATAAACTTTGTGTTTCTATTCTCTTTCCCTTAAACTCCTTATTTCAATTTACAGCTTCATATAACTGTTTATATTGCTAGCAAATTATTCTGAAGTTTCATAAAAAAATTTGTATCACCTATTCACCCCCATCTAGGTGATCTTACTAGCCTTTTCAATTGGTATCAGAGCATGTGTGCTCGTTTTATTGAAGTGGTTTTACTTTTGAACTAAAGATCTATAGCTAGTATTTTGGCTCCAGGTTTGGTTGAAGGCCAAAGCAATACCAGACCTCCTTACTTTGATGGAAAGGAATGTTTGGAAAAACAAGATGAATGCATTCCTAAGATCGAAAGATCCTCTGGAATGGGATGTAGTAGAAAAGGGAATCATTCCTAAAGCTGCATCAGTCTTAGAAAAAGGAAAAGAAGTTCTAGATGCTGTCGAAATGGCACAAGAAGAAATAACCAAGAGACAAGCTCTTGATGCTAAAGCAATCTACTCTTTATACTGTGCTTTATCTCCTACTGAATATAACAGAATTTTATCTTGTGAAACTGCCAAAGAAGTTTGGGATAGGTTGCATGTTATCTATGAAGGAACTGATTGAGTTAAAGAAACAAAAATTAATAACTTACTCGGACAGTATGAAGCCTTTAGGATGAAACCAAGAGAATCCATTACCGACATGTTTAGTCATTTCACATAAATTGTAAACGGTCTATCATATCAAGGACAACCAATCTTTGGACCAATGTGTGGCACCCCCAAAACGGCTCCCGATCTGTTAGGGTCGCCACAGTTCGCTTACCTTTCACTTGACCTGATAATATTTCACTCTGATACCATAGAATTATAATGGGTCCATAAGTCCTGGGGGTTTATATCATTTAGATCGGTCCCAGCGTAGTTCATATAGTGGAAGCATATTCAAAATCTCCCTATCCCAAACTCAAACAAAATAATGCAATGCACACCAACTACACATTTTATATAAGTTAGAGCCGAACACTTTTATTTACATAACTTGATAGACGTCATGAGTCGGTACATCAAAAGGCCAAGGCTTTTCTAAGCTCGGCTATATACCAAAAGATAACCGACTTCCCTTTTTCTTTCTTTCCCAAAAGTCCTATACATGAGTCTATCAGTAAGTGTCGGTAGTCCCAAAAAAACTTCATCTGCTACTCATCACGCTTAGTCACACCCAACCCAGTCCGTCAGCTGGCGACGGCAACATCCCCAACATAATCCCACCACGGTGGACGTGCACAGACAGAAACTCCTGAATGACTGGGCTGACGGGCGAACCAACGTCATACAAGACCAGAACCCGCACATGGACAAAGACTAACCCCCATATCTCGGGGTGATGATGCTCCGTACACTCCCACTCGACATCGGTCGGTATGCCATAAAACGTGCCGGGGGTGACTGGTAGCAGAGGCATGTCTCCTAGTCTAAAATGTTAGTCCCCAAAAGGGGTGAGTACAACCACTTAGCAGTAAAAGATCCATCAAACTACACAATGCAACAAGCAAGACAACCAAGATTTCATGTGAAATGCACATATCATCTATGCAATCATGCATATATATCCATAAAGTTTATTCCATGCCCTGATAACCACATTTTCAATGCCAAATATTACCAACTCAAAAGTCATAGACAATTCATGTACCATACCATATGCACACACATGCACATGATTTATATCCCATTTTAATATTCGAAAGAATCTCATTTTCCCAGGGACCAGTGTTTACATCCCTCCGGGCTTTCACATCCAACCTGGCATCGTGAGACCTCCGGCACACACCTCCAAGCATCTCGCACCCCACCTAGCATCACGAGGCACATCCAAGGCTTGCCATGAAAATTGTTGCCCCTTCCATCCGAATTTACGTACAATACTTACAACCGGGCATCTCGAAACTCCCGAGGACCTCCAACACACACCTCCAGGCATCCAATCGGCATTGACTCACTCGACCCTATGGGCATCTGGACACTCTCGAGGCATCGTCGACTCAGCCGTTTGACGGTATCATCAACATCATGATATATACATAGATGTCTCACTTTGAAAATAACATTTGATGCAATAATGTCAAAAGTTTCAATGAGTTTATAAAGCCTCATCAATTTTTGATGTCATATGATATGCTAAATGTCACCACATCCATTGTATAAATAACTACCCAAGACATCACAACCCATAGAGTAGATCAATTGGTCTTAAAACAAAACAATTTTTGAACAAAACAGAATGCACTCCACTAATTGACATTCTGGAAAAATCAGTAAATGATCTTGATAAATTCTACAAATTTAACATGTTATAAATGAGGTCTAGGGGAAAAAGTTTTATGAAGAACACCAAGTCAAGAAAATTTCATATGAATCGCAAGGTGACATGAGAGCGAAGGTTCCGAGGGAGCATGAAGATTACGTCACTATGCATGACGAGTCACCATGTGATATTGCAAATGGCAATTGCTCACTGGAGAATGGCTTCGACACTACCAATGTAATCATCATCAGCATCAGAGTTGCCAATAGCAGTCTTGCGTACAACCTCAGCAAGGTATGTAACTTCATTGTTTGAAATTTGGGAAGAAAATGATTATATCAACTGTGATAATATTCTCAATTATTTGCTTCATTCCATTTATTATTTCATTGGTCTTGAGTTGGACCTTTGACAAGTTGAGTTGGACTGAATTGCTCATCATTGTTGAATGTTGCTAATCTCATCGATATCATTGAGTTTGATGTGGCCTATTAAATAAAATTTGGATTGGCTGTGGGGCAAGCAAGAAAATGGCCATCAAAGCTTCCTCCAATGCAGGTTCTTGTTTCTAATCAAATTGAAGTTCATGAGTGTTTCATGCATGATTAGCCAGTGGTGACATCCTGGGTATGTTTCTTTTATTGAGACATTTGTCTACACATATTTATGTTCTTGCGTCTCTATAGCAGGATCTTTGTTGTGGATGGAATTTATGTGTGTACAAGGGATGAATCAATTGGTCAGAGTAAATTGAAGGGTTGATCTATCATTTGCACCATGGGATTTTTATTTCTGCATATAATAGTTTCTAACCTTTATCAGGAAAGAGAAGATCAGAACTTTAATAGCATTTTGGTATCATGTGATTGAGCTAGACTTTTGGCCTTGATTCATTTCATGCTTTATTATTTTTGAGCCATGCATTCAAACACAAGATTAATTGGAATCGGCTTGATTGCTTGATGTCCTGGATTAATATGTGCATGAATGCTTATGTTATTATGGGCTGATGCAAGCACATAAGTAGTGGCATGAAAATTTGATGATGCATAATTTTGATTAATTGCCTCTTAAAATAGTCCTGAAGTGGGGGTATTTGAAGGGGACTATGGAGTCAATGTGATCGGAGTCATTAAGACAAAAAAAAAAAGTATCTAACTTTCATTTTAAAATGAAAGATTTGAGTGAAGTAGAAACTTTATTGGGTGTTAAAATTTAAAAAAAAAAAATAGTGGGGGTTATTCTTTGACCTAAAGTGATTACATGGAGAAGATGTTGTATAGATTTAAACATCTCGTTTTCAAATATATAAGTACTCCATTTGATTCCTAGTGGAGAGTTTTAATGTGAGTGCTATGGGTCATTAATGTATGCAATACATTATACTAGACCTAATATTACTTTTTGTATATGCAAGTTGAGTAAATACTAATAATCCAAATATAGAACTTTACCAAAATAAATAAATAAATAATAATCCAAATATAGAACATGTGAGAGTTATCTTATTGTTCTATAATAATCCAGCTATATTAGAAGGATACACTAATGCTACTTGGATTACAAGTGTGGGAGATGAAAATTCTGCATGGATTTTCACATTACGTGAATATGTTGTTTCCTGGGCAAGCAAGAAACAAATGTGCATAATTTACTCAACTACGAAATTTGAATCATTGCTTAGTAGCAAGTGGGAAAGAGAATTAGGAATTTGTTATTGGATATCAAATTATGGCTTAGTCCTATGCCTCTTATTTCTATCCACCGTGATAGTTAGGCTACTTTGGTAAGAGCCTATAATAGCATCTATAATGGTAAGTCTAGACATATTAGTTTAAGACATAAATATGTGAGACAATTGATTAAAGATAGTACCATAACAATTGTTTACGTGAGGTTAAGTAATAATCTCGATGATCCCTTAACAAAGGCTTTACCAAAAGATATGGTAATAATGACCTCACAAGAAATGGGGCTGAAACCCTTTAATTGAAATCACCAATAATGGTAACCCGATCTTTTTCTAGAACATCACTAGTTACAAAGTTTAATGGGTAAGAACAAGTTATTGAATGTGATTGTTTGATACTAACGTAGCCCCGATATAAGAAGTCAGTATCGTTTGTTACGTTTTGTAGGCTGAATTGAATTATTAATGAAGTATGATACAAATTTGTAATGTGTTGATAGTAACAGAAACACATGGTAGATACTTCACCTATATAAGTTTAGGAGTGGTGCCGCTTCTTACGAAAGTTATGATTGTTTTCTAGAGAGCTCATGAAACAAGATCAAGCACAAGGCCATAATAGTGCGGAGTAATATAGAACTTCTCGCTGAAACAAGAAGTTAGTGTATGTGCGGTATGTCCGGTTCTATTACATAAAAGTACAAGTTTAAAGCCGAGCTACTTGTCACTTTGATATACTTGCACTAAGTAAAGGTTTAACTCGAAATAGACCTTTATGTATGTATATTAATCTCACGGAAATTTTGGTTGTATATTTCTAACGTTTTATTTTTTGTTTTTGCTTTATAAACAAAAGTGGGGAATTGTTGGTAGTTTTTTTATAAAACAAATGAAGAAGTGCATTGTCCAACATCGGAAAGATGTGAGTGTGCACGTGGACGAGATTTGGCACTAACCAATGATCATTATTTTTATTTATTAAAAATTCGGATTATTTCTATTAAAAAAATTAACTATAAAGTCTTATTGAAACCGTGCAACTATTCACAATTGTTACGATTATTTTTTATTATTTATTTATTTAATTTCGAATTTTTATGTCTTTTCAACGTAAAAGACGTACTTGTTCACGAAAAGTTGCATTTGTTCTTTTGCAACCTTTTGAAAAGTTGTCTCTATTCGAAAGACAAATATAAGTACGTTTGTTTTGAGATCAAACACATCTTCTTTCATTTTTTATTTTTTTTGTTTTCTTTAGAAGGAAACTACATCCATTGTTTCCGATTGTTTCCCATGAGAGACCTTGGAGAAATACTAGAATTGCTATCTAGTATTCTCATTTTAGACTTTATTGTATTCTGGAGGATATTTGCCGGTGACTATTAGCAACGTTGTGGGGCAAATAAATTCTTAAAGAAAGTGATATCACGCATCAAAGTCCAACTTGATTACTCGATCCGACTTCATTGTTCTACCCAATTCGAAGCCATATTTTACCGACATTTCTTACTTAAATTCAAATCGGAGAGTTACCAAAAAAGTCATAAACCTATTGCAATTGTGTCAATTCAGTCCTAAACTTTTTTTTTATCAATTTAGTCCTAAACCTTTTAAAATTATCCAAATTCAGTCCATCCGGCCAAAATTGGCTGGCCGGAGCTGACATGGACGTTGATAGGGGACAGCCAAAGAGCGAGACAATATTTTAATATTTTTTTCGAATTTTTAAATTTTTTTTAATTCTTTTTTTTCTTTTCTTTTTTTTCTCACCTTCTTCTTCTTCTAGCTAGCCGACTAGCGCCGGCCGAGGTGAGGGCCGGCGAGGTCAACCTTGCCGCCACAAAGCGAGGGTCGCCCCGCCGGCGGAGGCGAGGGCCGGCGAGGTCAGCCTCACCGGCCACTGGAGAGGGCGAGGCCTCGCTAGATCTAGCGAGCTCGGCCCTCGCCAAGGCTGGGCGAGGCTGCCATCACCAAGGGCTGTGGCGGAGGCGGGGAGGGAGAGGATGAGGAGGAGGAGGAGGAGGCGGAGCGGCTGCAAAGATGCGAAGAGGGCGCTGCGGCTACGGCGGGGAGAGCGAGGTGGGGGCGAAGATCTCGTGTACGAGTGCGAGGACGATGGTGACGGCGACGACAACGATGGGGATGTTGGATTCTCTAGCGCTGGAGCAACGCCCCCATCTCCGTAGCCGCCGCCTCCGCCGCAACCCTTGGCGACGGCAGCCTCACCCGGCCTTGGCGAGGGCCAAGCTCGCTAGATCTGGCGAGGGCCGACTCACCAGATCCGGCGGGTTCTCACCCTCGCCAATGGTCGGCGAGGCCGACTCGCCGGATCCGGGGGCCTCGCCTCGCCGGCCCTCACCTCGGCCGGGCGGGGCGAGCCCACCGACCTCGCCTCGGCCGACGCCGGCCAGCCGAGGAAGAAGAAGGTGAAAAAGAAAAAGAAATAAAAAAATATTAAAAATATTAAAAAATATTAAAAAAACATTAAAAAATATTAAAAAATTGTCTAAAAATATTTTAAAAAATTGTCTCGCTGGCTAGCTGCCCCGCCGGTGTCCATGTCAGCTCTAGCCGACCAATTTTGGCCGGACGGACTGAATTGGCACAATTTAAAAAGGTTTAGGACTAAATTGGCAAAAAAAAAAGGTTTAGAACTGAATTGGCACAATTGCAATAGGTTTAGGACTTTTTTGGTAATTCTCCCAATTCAAAACAAACCTGGAGATTATCTCTTTGACGTCGAATCTGGATTTAAATATCAAACGAGCAAAGCAATCTGTAATCCAAGATTATAATCCGTACAAGGCAACTTTAAATCAAAATCTAACTCGGACTTTTCTTTTACGCCTCGTCTAATATGGATGGGTCTATATCCTCTAATTGGATAAAGCTTCATATACAAGTTCAAATTCGAGACACGATTTAACAATCACAATCAAATGAAGAGCATTTGGTTTGTATAGATTTGCTCACCATGCACATCTTATTTTCCCTAAATTTCCAAAATTAAAAAATTTTACTCAGCTCGTGCGCGATTTTGCCACTAGCATTGTCTCTTTTATAGAGCAAGTAACGAAGACTAAGAGAGAATTGCCCCTTCGTGCTTTAAGCATCAATAAACAACTGCATTTCAATTAGCATTTTTTGTAACCATTCCAAGCCAGGGATCCACCAGAGTTAATCCCATAACACCGAATAAGAGGTCAAAAATTTTCGACTTAATGTCATTAATGGGTCAGTGCCCATATTTTTGGATTGGGACTAATCTTGCCAGTCTAGTCCTGTTCCTAGGTCAATCGAGAAACTGACGATTGTTTTATTTCATTTTTTATCTTCTTAAAAGGACAAACTAATTCTTTGAAAGTGTTCAGAACAATGATACTGAGCAATAAAATAGCGAGAAACAAAACACCAGTACAAATCAAACAAAAATCTCAAGCAACATATAGAATTATCCAATTCTTATCTCAATCAAGCAAAATGAAAACTAAAGCAACAATAAAAATATCCACCTACCAAAAGCAACAACCTATTGAAGATGAACACCTAAAATATAAACAATAAAAGTTCAAAGCACATGACAGAACATGAATTATAGAGCTTCATTCCTCATTGATCCATAAACAAGTGCTCCAAATTCTAATCACATGAAAATACAACAAATCAACAAATATTGGTTAATCATATGACAAAAAATTAAGTTTAGGGTTAGTCTAGTTCAGCACCCTAACTTTGGAATCGGATCGCAAGTGTCGATTCCCAATTTTTTGGATGGATTACAGGACAATGTGTCCCATGGGAATAGGATCGGACTGGACCACACTATGTCGGTTTGGTCCAGTCCTGTCCTGATCTCGATTAGGCCTGAACTAATGCTCACCCCTATTAACAGGCCCCATGATGCTTGGTTTGCCCAAAATCACCCCTCGTTCGAAACCAAATGCTAAGACAACAATCAATTAGATTACAGAAAACTAGCAACTTCATTGAGCCATCAAGTTCACGCCTTCAAGGGTTGAGACTTTCAAAATGAAAGTTGAGATCAATAAAGTACACCAAACCAAAATCACCAAAAATAAGATAAAACTAGAAAGAGTATGAAAAAATTGAAACGCGAGTACCACTGGTAGAAAAACCACAAAAGTAGAGTAAGATTGTTCTTTCACATGTTTAATAGTCATGAATCCACAATGGTATTTGATAGATAGTTCTATACATATAGTAACTTAATCAAAATATCCATAGGATTTTAGCAGAATCGTGGAACTTCTTAAGGCGGCTGATAAACATACTCATTGCCGCACCTTTTCCTCAAGTCCTAATCTTTATGAACGTCATTGTGAAATTTTATTAGCAACTGTTCTAAAAGTTTAATCATGCTTAATATGATCTTCTTCTTTTTTGGTTAATTTTAGGCATGGACATTTTAATTGGGGGACACAAATGGGGACTAGAAAGATTTACACTCAAAACCTCATAATCTAATATCATGTGAGATTTTGTAAGACTACTTCCAATTATTCAAAAAGTTTAAACCGTTAGATGAAGAAGTCTTTCAATATTTAAATATTCTATCAGTTATCCTAATCATATCTCCACACAGAAACACGGCAGGGTACCAAACGGTCGGTGGTGCAACGATTAGCTTGAAGTCCTTGTGGGAGCTATCATCGCAATCCAATGGGCCCCCGCCATCACCCCCCTTGCTAAAGTCCTTATTCGTGAGGGTGGCACTAGTCGACAATGTCACTAGTGAGGAGCAATTGTATTTGGGATCAGATTGTCCACCGCAGTACATAGTTACTGACAACTAACTTCCTCCACCGTATGGAGACGGAGATGAGTTGCTGCATAGGCCGGTGGCCACGTCGGGATCGTCATTGCAGCTCCCGTTGATGCATATCAATTGGCCATCACAATCGTCTAGAGTTTGGCAAGGGCCATTACATGAAGTTTCATAAGAAGGAGACGATAAAAAAAGGCAAAGCTAATACGGAGCGAACTAGCAATTTTGAGAAAGGTTGCAAGTTCCGCATGTTTACAAATGTGAAGTCCATCTCGGGAATGCAGTTGGTAGGTGGGGGGCCTCAGTGTCATGTATTTTTAAGCCTGTCCGAACGGGCTCTCTTTGCAACTATGAAGATACCTGCATATTAAAAACTCTGGCCAAGTTGTCTATGCGTTGTTTGGATGCCCTAGATTTCGCTTTCGAACCACATCTCTCGATCAAAATAACTTTGAGGGGCATGCAATAACCATGCGAACAGAGTCCTATCATCGCATGTTGACGGAATATTCGGTTTAACGATACGGACATGTTAATCTTATTAACCATGTGTGTGGGCATTCAATGGAGTAATTTGATTGTCCGGTTCTGCCACGTTAGCTAAAGCACACAACCCAACCCGTAAGGCATAGCACAAGGTGGTTTGACACCGACCTGCGTGTGAATTCTCTGACCCTAGGCCACACCAAACATTAAACAAATCAAGCCACTGCAAGAATACAGTTAAAGCACGAAGCTCTATATAAGCCTCCCAATTTGCACTTCTCTCCACACACCAAAAACCTTACTTTCAAGAGTTCAACTTCGGATTTTTCGACATGGAGAACCTTTCAACATCTTTCCACATCGCTCTCTTCCTTGTTATTAGCTTCGCCTTCTTTGCGTCTCCTTCTCATGGGAACTCATGTAATGGCCCCTGCCAAACACTTGATGATTGTGACGGTCAGTTGATTTGCATCAAAGGAAGGTGCACCGACAACCCCCAAGTGGGCACACATATATGCGGCAATTCGCCTCCGTCTCCATCTGGCGGTGGATGTCAGCCTTCAGGCACTATGTATTTGCCAGGGACAATCTCATCCCAAATATGACTGCTCCCCGCCGGTGACATCCTTGACTGGAGCTACCTTGACAAATAACAACTTCAGCAAAGAAGGTGATGGTGGGGGCCCATCAAAATGGCGATAAATACACTAGAAGTGTCAAAAGTTATGCACAACACTCATTTTAATGCCAAAAGTTCTCGCTGGCTCACTTAAGCATTAAATTGGAGAAAAGTACCAACGGCAAGAAATTCCAGCCAAATTGATTACGTGTCATTTATAATTAAAATTATAATATGACTTGGCAAATTTCTCTAAAAATTCAGTCCACGTGGCATCTTTGACACTAAATGATCGTTTTTTAACAACGATTGGCACTAATGTGATCACTTTAAACAAAATTTAACACTCAAATAATGACTTTAAATAAAATTTAGTACTTAAATGATCACTATCTACAACTTTTGGACGACGTCGTTTAGGGTTATATACTGATTAGGCATGTCGGAAAGCCACGTAGGCCTGGGAAATAAATAAAATATAGCCACGTTGGATTTCTGGTTATCCTGACCGAAGTTGACACTTAACTGATTGTTTTTTATTTTTTAAGTGACACTAAGCGATTCAAAAAAAATGGCATTAAAGTAAGCATCGTACATAACTTTTAGTACTTCTAGTGTACTTATTTCTATTGAAACTTGATGACATTTACCACAAGTACATAACTTTTTAATTCTATTCCCACGAACAATTTATAAGCATTTTAAGTCATTTGGTAACTATCCAAAATTTCTGATTCTGAAATAGAATTGTATTGGGTACCGTGCTCAAAATTTCTACTCCAGATCATTTTCTTTTAATTTTTAAATAATTTTTTTTACTTTTTCCTTTTTTTCTTTTCTTTTTTTCCTTTTTCTCTCCTATTCTTCTTCTTCAAGTGGCCAGTCGCTGATCCGACGATCGGCCAAACGAGGGCCGGCGACCTCACCGGAGTGTCATTGACCCTCGTTGGCCGAGCCTCGCTATTGGCTAGGCCGGCCTTGCCAGTGGCTAGGTAGGCCTCACCGAGGCTGGGCAAGGCCTACTGCACCACCAGCGAGGCTCACCCAGCCGATTGCGAGGCTCCTCTAGCCCCACCAAGGCTCGGCCTCGCCGGGGCCGGGTGGGCCTCGTCGGGGCGGCTTGGGCGAGGCCCGCCTAGCCACTAGCGAGGCTAGGCAAGCCTCACCAATGGCTGGGCTTTCCTTTGGCGAGCTCACTGGATCTCGCCTTGGCTTGCCGAGCTCGCCGGACCGGTTGCCGGCGAGCGGTGACGGTGGGCGGCAAACGGCAACCACGGCGGTGACGGTAGATGAAGAAGAAGAAGAGAAAATATGGTTTTGATTTTTAGATTTGTTCTAGGGAATAAGAATCATCTTCTTTTTTTTTATTCTTGATTTTGTTCCAAATCTACTTCCAGGAACAAAAAAAAAGAAATTTGTTTTCGGAAACAAAAATTTTACCAAATGCAATTCTGTTCCAAAACTACTATCGGAACAAAAAATAGAATCTGACACTGTTGGAATGGTTACCAAACAGGCCCTAAGCATCCAAAAGAAACAGCTCCCTCCCTCCCTCGCTCTCTATTATTGAATCAAGTTAATGGAGGGATGATGGAGTTGGATCAGGGAAAGAACGTGTGCAAGCGAAGAATTATCACCTTGATGGGGTCTTTATCAGTAGGAAGAAAATCGAGCTCTGAAATAATGGAGCATAACTGTTCATCCTTCAGTTTTCACAACAAACATAAACCCCAAAAACGTTTGAAATGGTCACCTTCTTCTTGCACGTTCTGATGTTATGTTTTGAACACATGCTCCTCGGTTTTTTTTCCTTTTATTGAGAAAATTATTCTTGGTTAGCATGCTCCCATTGTTATAGTTGTCTGGTTAATTCCATCGTGACTACCATTATGCAATCATACTAATGTGGTATGCCCTTCTTGTTGGTAAATTAATAGGATGTCTGAAGATACAGCTTGCCATCCTGCTCAAGGCAATTATATTTGGATGTGGACCAATCCGTCCTTGGATGTCTATAGCTCATTGGTATGTGTTGATCTAAAACGGTATTATTACCATACAGATGCTTGTTTCCTCGCTCTCCATGCCTTTTCAAATTCAAATACCGAATTATGGTGGTTTATCCTATTAGTTCTTACCGGTTGCCTTTTCATGTAAATAAATTGATCTTGACCTGACTAATTGACCCACTAGGTTGATATGGCACTTCCACTCAAACAAGTTCAGACCAAATGAAGTCAAAAGGGTGAAGATCAGTTTAGCTTGCGTTTTGGCAATTATGGGGATTGGGTGGCCGTTATTATCTACAAGGCTGGCATTTTGGGAGAGTTAACTCTGGTTGGTGCCATGGTTGGGCTCTCATTTTTGGGTAATGATCTTTTTTCATCTCCCAGCATCTTTAATCTATGCTTCGTTGCCCTTTATCAGTGAAGTCACAAACAATTCATTGAAGAGCAGTGCCCGCTGGAACAATAGGGAAAACCTCCAAAAGAATCTAGTGGTGTCTCATCTTTATGTTTTGGCTTCTGATCATTTCAGGATATTAGGTCAGAAGTTGCTCATAGTCGGTCATTATTGCTAAGTGCAGCTAAGGACAGTGACTTCGTCGATCATTGGATTTGGTGATTGTCTGAGTTGATGGCAAATCATGTTTGAAAAAAGCAATCCCAAGTTGCGTAATAAAGAGCTTTCTCTTCAAGTTTCTTCGCTCGATTTTGTCCTGGTTGTTCAACTTAAGCTGTCCACATTTGCTGTACGAGGAAAACAATCTGTTCCTTTTTTTTTCTCAAGTTTCGTCATTTCTTGCTCTCTTTGCTCACATTGGCGACAAGTGGGTCTCGCGCCTTCAAATTTAAAAATATATTTGCCATTGCTTCTGTGCATTGCCACGCAAAAACGCGTGTCAAGAAACTATTGCATTTTTGGAAGTGGAAGAGGATGACATCTTTTATCAAGTTGATGTTCTTATAATTGAACTAGC
The DNA here is from genome assembly GCF_016545825.1 of Eucalyptus grandis. NCBI lineage: Eukaryota > Viridiplantae > Streptophyta > Magnoliopsida > Myrtales > Myrtaceae > Eucalyptus > Eucalyptus grandis. Next base: position 36,815,354 of record NC_052619.1, read on the forward strand.
TACCTTAGCTGCCTGCATTCTTAAAAAAAGAAAGGTTTCGTAACTTGTTTTTGTCACCAAGGATCCCGAGTTACAACTTGCGTTTCTACAGGTGTGGAAAGGTGAGCTGGTTTTCATCAAGTATGTTAATCCGACACCTGCTAGATTTGGATGGTTCCGAACATGTTCTGTTTTGTTTTCTTATCATAAGTAACAGATGCCTGAAGTGGAAGGTGCCTTAAAATAATTATGTTTCGAATTTGAGCCTATGTACGAGATGCAATCCAAACTGCATGATGTGGATGGGCGGAGTGCTCGTGGTTGTTGTTGTTGTCCATCCAGGGTTTGCCCGAGGTCAAAAGTTTGAATTTCTTTGATTGCCGTAAAGTGAGAAGACGTACAGCGTACGTATATTCTAAAAGCCGCACAAAAAAAGGAAATTTGAATAATTTGATGTTTCCTGGTCAAAAAATTGAACACGTGATATTTTGGGCTATGAGTTTTCATTAGATTGAATTTTTTTATTAAAAAAAAAAGTAAGGTTTGAGCATAAATAAAAACTGGGTAACATTCAAGTATGTGAATGATTATAACTCCGAAATTTTTCAAGCTTCTAACTTTTTCCATAAAGTGGATATTGATACTCAGATCAAATCATGAAATTTTTTATGTTTTTTATATTGTTCCTAATATGTTTCTTAGGTGATTTTATGTTGATTTTAATGACAAGATCCAATAGTGTCCGCATTATTTCTACAATGGTGTCAATAAAGCAGTTTAGTTAGGATTAGACCCACATATATGACAATTAGGGTAGCACTCCCCTCTTTATTTGTTGTTATATCATGTAAGGATAGTATTTCTAGATTTGTGGGTGAAGCTTGCTGTTTTACATTGACCATTGAATCCTCACAATCGTGAAAGTTTAGTTATCGTTTAGCTACAATTCTCACATGTTCTGTCATTTTAGGTTTCCATACCGTTGGCGTCTTCTAAGGAATACCATGTGGCATGAGAGAATGAAAAAGGGCTATACTAAGAAGATGGTACTGTTAAGTGATGGAGACTTGCTGACCACACATTTTAAGCATGGGATTTTTTATTTTATTTTTTGGTCAGAAAGCATGGGATTTTGGCAACCAGAGTATAAACCTTCCAAAATCAATTGCCAAGAATGCCCCTTATAATAAACCACAAACACTAAGGCCGTTTAAAGAATAATAATATGCAAAATCTAATCATGTAGCGCCATATTAAACACCTATATGAAACGAAAGTTAAAACAAAACCAATCTTTCATATCAATTTTAAATTTCATGCCTTGAACCAAGATTAATTTGTAAAATGTCACGCATAATTCCTAAAAGGAAAATGAAAATTTAATTGAATTTAAGAACTAAGAAATTATATGAATTTAATGTAAGCCAAGTTATGACTTCAAATGTATAGGGACAATACCTCACAATGACAGATGATGAATCACGGCGTAAAAAGTTTAACAAAATATTCTTTAAATTTTAGTTTTGGATGAAATATGAGAAAATTTGACAAAACTTAGCAAAAGATAATATGTATTCAAGTAAAAATTTTACAATGTATGGAGTAAAATATGTTTTGATTCCACATTATCTCTCTGATTTCATGTTGCTCGTGTTCAAGTTGTTGCTTTAGTACTACTTGTAACACCAAAGTCTCAAACTAATAGCACATATTTTAAAATTTTGCAAACGTCGATGATCATGACTGGAGTGAGTTATTTTGTGCTAGTAACACGCTCGAGTGGCAATATTTACACACGATAAATTACAGTGGTCGCATATATGATGATGTTATATTTTATATATTAAAATGTTTTAGTAATAATACAAAATGAGACAAATCTTGAGAATTCTAATTTGACAAATCTCAAATAGGCTTTCGTTTCCTTTTGGTATTTAGAGTCGTGCTAAATGTAGATTATGTTTATTATTTCCTTATTGGTTCTAGTTTTTGTGATTTTACAATTTAAAGGTCATTTTTGCCAATTAATTATGAAAACTTTAAATTCTTGTTGCAATAATCCCACGGTTAGGATGTGTGGTCAGCGTGTCCCCGTCACTTTCCAAGAAGTGACGGGATCGTCTTCTTAACTTTATTCAATGAAAAGTGCTTAGAACTAACCACACATTTCCAAGTGTGCTGTCAGGCAGTAAATTTTGTATGATCTAATATTAGATTTTGTCAATAGTCAAATCGGAGATATGTGGTCTGGAGAATACCGTCACTCTATGAAAAGTGACCGTACCTTCCTCTAAACATTGCTCGGAGAGAATCAGTGCCTTTCAATTCTCTATTTCTTGTTATGATAAGGCCACATGAAGACATTACCAAGATTCCCTCACACGTATTCGAGCACAAGCATCATAAACAAAGGGAAATTCAGGTTCATCCATCACCAATTGTGCGACGATAGTAGGCGTCGCATAATTCATTCGTGTTTGTAATTATCACATGTCTTATTAAGATCAAAAAATTGTCCAAAGAATATAAATTAATTGCATTTTTTCCGATTCAATCCTTATTTGTTAATTGTGCCAATTGAACCCTAAACTATTTCACATTTTGCCAATTGAGTCAATTTGACTAATTTTGATCGAAAATCGTTGACATAAATGACAGTTATTCTATATAGCATGCTCGGCATTAATGTGGATAAATTTAAATAATATTATTTTTTTTGAATTATTTATTTATTCATTCATTTTCCTTTTTTTCTTTCTTCTATTCTCCTTCTTTATTGTTTTACTTTTTTTTCGTTTTCTCTTCTTCTTCTTTTTTCTTTTTTTTCTTTTTCTCTTCTTCCCCCAACTAGCGAAGGTGGCCCACGCCACCCAAACAAGGGCAACCCTCGCTTTAGGTCAACGACCTTCACCTACCATCAATGAGGCTCGATAATGGCCAATGAAGGGAAGAAGGGAAAAGAAAACAAAAAGAAGAGAAAAAGGAAAAAAAAAAAGGAAAAGAAAAGAAAAGAATAAATATATATAAATTCAAAATAAATGATTAAAATATTATTAAAAATTTTCCATTTCAATACTGGGCATGCCATGTAGGATAGCTAATATTACGTCAGTGATTTCCGGCCAAAATTAGACGGATTGACTTAATTGGCAAAACATGAAATGGTTTAAAACTTAATTGACACAATTAATAGGTTTCGAATTGAATTGACAAAAGTATAACATATTTTGGTTTTTTTGGACAATTTTCCTATGCTTAAAAGGATTCGAACATTGTATTCTCTTGAAAGATGCTGAATGAAGACAAATGAAATCAATTGCTTTGTTAACTTGATTTTTGCAGTGATCCATACTAGATGCATATAGCGCCTCCACACCAACAGAAACTGTCTAGGCTTTGGTGGAGCACTACATCCAGACTTTTCTTAGCCTAACCTAAAACAATCACCAAATGTCAACTTTTGTTGAAAGTATATTGCTTGAAAGAAACTAAGCAAGTCGATAAGACTCGACAAAATCTGATTTGCATGGAATGATGTCCTAAGTTAATGATCCATGGCCCAAGCAGGCATATTGCAGGTACGCATTTTTCAACCCATTCAACTCTCATTACTTTTCCCCTATTTTTCTCTTTCTAATTGAGGAATATGGGATTTGGGCAAGTCCTCAAACTGCTCTCTCTAGGTATCTTGCGGACCTAGGCATCCCTAGACGTAAAAACCATAGAGGGTAAAACTGGGAATGGGGCTCAAAAAATATTGTACCAAATTGGGTGACCAGATCGTGCGGATACCGACACGTTAAAATAAGGAATGCAGTCCTGTCAACCTGTCAATGGTATATCCATTGAAAAGACACATGCTTCTTCCTAAGAAAACCTGAAACATGCAAGGATCTCAGGAATACCTAAGAAAACTCTCATCACCTTTATCATTTTCTCTTTCTAATTGAGAAATATAGCCTGTTGAATATGACGTCTTTCCAAAGCCACTGCAAGAAATAGGACATATTGTACGCCTGATTTAGCGGAAGCTGCGGAAAGGTGGGGTGACGGGAGTCTGGAATCTGAGAAAACCCAACGTCAGTCAATCGCAGTGGTCAAAAATCTACATCAGAAAACACGACTCGACTCGGTCCGCCCATCCCCATTGAAGATGGTGGACGGCGCTGCCAATTTTTCTTTTTTCAAACCGCGTGTTAGACCGTCGTTATAATCCATTTATAAACCATATATAGCAAAATCAAGTACAGGGTTATGATACTGTTGTCGGATTTTCGTATTTATGATCCGCTGTGAGAGATTTGTTAGAAGAAATCGTGAGTACTTTGGCTACTGAGATGGAGAGCGGGGACTCCGCAAATGGAACAATGGGCTCGACAGCCGATAGAGGTGATATCAGCTCGTCGCTGGGGTCTGAATTTGAGGTGTTCCTGAATTTTAGAGGGCCCGACACTCGCTCGAATTTCGCCGACTGCCTCTATCACTCTATGGATGGAGCTGGGATTCGTGTTTTCAGAGATAATGAAGAGATAAGAAAAGGCGAAGTGATCGGAGGTGAGCTGGAGCACGCAATCAAGAGCTGCGCAATCTGTGTGCCCATCTTCTCTAAAAATTATGCATCTAGTACATGGTGTCTTCGTGAACTGGCATCCATGGTGGAATGCTCGAAAGCAGAGGTAGCAAAGCCATGATCTTACCAATTTTCTTCGATGTGGATCCCCATGATGTCAAGCTCAAAACCGGTTTGTACCGCAAAGCTCTGCAGAAGCACGAGCAGAAGTTCGGCTGCGATGTAGTGCGCCGGTGGAAGGAGGCTCTAAGGGAGGTCGCTCGTATCGGAGGCTGGGATCTTAAAGATAAAGGGTAAGCTTTGACTTTTCATAAAATAAATACTCTGCTCCTCACGTCAAAAGTTTAAACTACTGCGCTCTCTTTCGTCAAGTTTTTACTTAATTCACACATACTCGATGACTACCTCTACAAATCCACTCAATTAAATAACAATTTAATTCTTTTCAAAACTAGATTAATACTCTACTAAGACATGACAAATATAATTTGAGTTCATTAGTTCAATTTGTATCTTTTAGATGGAATAAATGTACTTTTTTTTAGCTTATAAATTAGTTATAAGTAATTTTATATAGAAAACAAATGTTCCAGTTATTACTATTTTAATCCATACAAAACTAGAATATAGAGCACACACTATATGTGAGCAATATAAAAGAAATAAACAAATCCTTTGCATATATATATAAAAGGAAACGAATGAGTGTGCATCTTTTAAGAAGTTTAAAATTTCATTCTCATCTTAACAATTGACATCTTTGACCTTTGAATACAGTATATAATTTCAATCCATATTAGGTAAATTGACATGGATGTCCATTTTTTTTTTTAATGAAGAGCTTGTAACTACACATGAGATTACCTTTTGGCAATTTATGGATTCCGTGATTAATTTGTGTTTAATCTACAACATTTTTGAACTTGAAAGGTTAATATTCTGTCTACAATCCTTCTGACCAAACACTTTATATTAAATATGACAGTCAAGGTGAACTCATTAGATTAATCGTTGCTGAAGTTATGATGAAGCTGAATAAAAGAGAAAAAATCATGCCCAATCATTTAGTTGGAATTCAGGATCGTGTCGAAGACGTCGTGTGCCTATTAAATGAAGGTTCACCCAATGTATGTTATCTGGTAGTGCATGGCATGGGAGGCATTGGGAAGACGACTCTTGCCAAGGCTGTCTTTAAGCGAATGTCTAGTCAATTTCATTGGTGTAGCTTTCTTTCGGATGTTCGAGAAGCTTTAAAGGGTGGTAAAGTCATTCAACTGCAAAAACAATTATTATCGGAAATTCTCAACTTCAATCCAATTGAGATTTCTGACTCTGATGCGGGGATTAACCAAATTAAAAGGAGATTTCGCAACAAAAAGTCCTTATTATTCTTGACGACCTGGATAAGTGGGACCAACTCTCGAAACTTGCAAAAAGCGTGATTGGTTTGGTCGAGGGAGCAAAATCATTATTACAACGAGGGACACCAATTTTTTATCAATCAAAGAGGAGAACCAAGAAAATAATGTCCAAACTCATTTCAAAGAGTTCAAAATCTATCCAATGGAAGAATTGCACCATGGCCATGCTCTTCAGCTTTTTAGTAAGCATGCTTTCGGAATGGATTCCCCTCCACATGAATATGATGATATTTCTCAAGATATTATTGGCAAAACTGGTGGACTTCCTTTGGCTCTCGAGGTTATCGGTTCCTCTCTTTATTGCAAAAGTAAATGTCTTTGGAAAGACACATTAAAGAAATTAGATTTAGTTCCCAATCAAGATGTCCATGACAAATTGAAGATTAGTTTTGAAATGCTAGACTATGCACAAAAAGAAATTTTTCTTGATATTGCATGTCACTTTATTGGTGAAGAAAGAATCCATCCATATTATATGTGGAAAGCATTGGACTTTTTCCCAAAAAGTGACTTCATTGTCCTTACACGTATGTCCTTGATAAAGGTTGATGATGATGATAGAATCTTGATGCATGACCTACTCAGAGATCTTGGAAGAGAAATTGTTCGACAAGAAAATCTCAAAGATCCTGGGAAGCATAGTAGATTGTGGTGTCCCAAGATTGCAATGGAAGTGGTGCAAACTAGAAAGGTAAATTTTACTCACAGCTGCTGTCTTCATTATCAAGGAAACATCAGCTTGAAGTTTAGAGTATATTGCTGGATGTGTTCGTGTGTCTGTGTTGCGCATCAAGGGAAACTAAGTGTTTAATTTGAATGAAATGAAGGTAATATCATACTATACCTCACAAAAGATAGTAATAGCTTACATTTATAATCATAAAGTAGAAGAAAACAGAATGGTTTCCTTTTAGAACAAGTCTATGCAATTTTTTTTCTTCTTCTTTTTTTGCACCATAGAAAGTTTAGTTAAGCCTTTTCATGTCGTCAGGGAACGGAGAATGTCACAGCACTAAAACTAAGTGGACTTTGCAAGGAGCACGACTTCACAAGCGAAGAGTTTTCAAAGCTGCCTAATTTAAGGTTCTTGGAATTAGAGGGAGGGAACTTGATTGGAGACTTTAAGAACCTTCTCTCAAATTTAAGATGGCTCTCTTGGCGTTATTGCCCTTCAAACTTGCAGGCAATCAATTTATGTTTATGGAACTTAGTCGTGCTCAAGCTGTTAGACAGCGACATTCCGGAAAACTGGAATGGATGGAGCCCATGTTTGGTATGGTTTCGTATCCCATATATGTGTTTGGTGCCATTTCCCTTGTCTTACTTTTCTAATTCTAATTTTTTCCCAGGCAAATCATGGCTTGAAAGTTATACATCTCATGAGATGCCATCTATCCGCAACTCCAGACTTCTCTACGTGTGTGAATTTGAAGATACTAGTTTTTGATCAACATTGTCCAAAGTCGCTACAAATGGATAGCTCTATTAGTAAATTGGAGCACCTAAAGCGCTTGAAATAATCGCAGCCCAAGTGCAGTCATCAAAGTTGTCCACAAGCCCCCATTTTGATCTGGTGGCAGTGCCTTCTGGATTATGCAATCTGAAGTACCTATCAAGTCTAAAGCTGGAGGGGCAGTGTATGCGAGAGCTTCATCCATCTAAGAGAGATGGCAGGCCTGACATACTTGTCTTTAAGGCATTGTCATCAGCTTAGAGAACTTCCAAACTGCATTGGGAAATTGACATCGTTGGTTGCATTGAATTTGTCTGCCACAGGGATCAAAGAGTTACCGGATTCTATTGGAGATCTCAAAAGACTGCAAAAAATGAACCTGGGATGTACTCATATAAGGGAGCTACCAAACTCGATGGTAGGGCTAGAATCATTACTTGAGTTATTTTTGCATGGTACAAAGATAACCAAAGTGCCTGCTTCCATTAGAAATCTTAAAAGTCTGGAGCACTTGGTTGTAGCTGAGATTGATATCGGAGAGCTGCTGAATGCTATAGGGATGTTGAAGAATCTTAAAGAGTTGGAGGTATGGAATTTAAGTAAAAATATCAAAACAACATGAGTTGCGGATATTGCGCCTTTTTTACTGGGAACCACTAAGGTTCGTCTGATGTACCAAACACAAGCCATCCCTATGTTCATAGATGCCCAATGTCACAGAAGTTTGGCAACGACTGCAAAACTTGCTGAGAATATAGGAAAGGCAATGCAGATGTGAATGCGGGTGAGGCTTACTCAGTTGATCAAACGTAAAGATCGGAAGGAGTTCACACAATTAGAAGCATCGTCAATTTCGGCAACGCAGAACCATCGAAAAGGTCTACTGATCTACCAAATCCTTGGGATGTAAGTCAAAGCTTGCGGGAGAGTGTGCACCTTCTCTTTATAGATGGATTGCAGCACCACGTAACAAAATCCTCTCAGAAAGTTGGTTTTATTATCAATATTCTCTCTTTTTATGGTGACAATGTATATGGTGTAGCGCCCAATTCGGATTAATATCTTTAAGTCTGTTTCATGTTTCATCGAAGATCTTCATAGATACTATAAAGCACAAAAGTTGTTTTACAGTGGTTCATTTGCCTAGCCACTAGGACATCTAATAATCTAATATCTAATATAATTTTTCTAATCTAATCTAATCCAATCAATTTGATGGCTTCATCTATCTCATCTAACAATATAATAATCTAATAGGTATTTCCGTGCTTCAAGGGGGAAACAAATGTATGGTTGACACTTGAAACACTCCTCATTTCACACATACCTTACTTTGCCTTCTTCTTTTTTCCAATTTTCTTTTTTCTTCCCATTTCTTTATTTCATTATCTCCTTCCAAACAGTCAGTCAAAGTTACCCTAAACTTGGTCCGTCACAGAACCGTCATCGCCTCTTCCCAGCCATATGGCCCGTCACTGTCCCGCCGTTGCATAAACGTTGTGCCTCTGCCCCTCTACGACCGCATTGGACCATGACCACTGAGGCCAAATGAGATCGCAGACTTGGGGTCGTCTGAGGCTGACGGCCTTCGATCTGAGGTCACGAGCGTCATATTGGGGTCAAGTTGTGGTGATTGAGCCAGATGACCACTGGTAAAGCGAGAGAGAGAGAGAGAGAGAGAGAGCAGGAGCTCGTCCAGGACTCATCGACAGTAATTATTTATTTTGTAAGAACAGATTGACAACCATCACGTTGTACCAGTACAATCTATAGATATTGTCTGTAAATGGGCATAGAGCATAAAATAGTACGTATATGGTAATATTTGCACGTGCTAATGCTTTTTCATGGACTATGCTATGTGATCGGGTTGGTATAAGTATAGCAGAATTATAGCATGTCATTGTCACAATGCGTAATGTTGTGACTTGTATATTTGGTAATAGAGCTTTTAAAGCCGCATTACTTCAAAGCTGAAGCCTATGGTCCTGTTTCTCCATCACTCAGATATATGTGACCACAAGCATTGAAAGTACGAAGCATCTCACTCATCATCTGGTGAAATGCGATCTATAAAGCGACGGGCCTAAGATTATGATGGGAATCCTGCCTTTACATAGAAGCATCCCTTTTGGATCCGTTTTTTCTTCCTTGTCTTTCCTATGGGGTACGCCTCCTTTCCTTATGAGGGTTTTCAATCCATTAACTTTTCATTGCAATTGTAATTGCTATCTTGAGAATTAAGACCTTTAAATGAGTATGCATAAAAGCCAAAAATGAAAACAAACAGGGAATGACTAGGAAGCCTCATTTCGGAGGAATAAGGGCAAGCTCTTTAGTTATAATATAACCATCACAAAGATATAGGTAACATGCTGTAAGACCAATACCCCTCACAGTCCCTTTCGCTGCTAGAGGAATATCCGAATGTGTGAGAACCAACAAATCATCTAAGTTAAGGGGTTTATGTACAAACAATCATTCGTCAATCGGAAATGCTGCTTCAGATGTTGAGGAGGTTGTAAGAATACTAGCAAAGAGATGACAAATAAATTGTGTTCCTATGGAAATTTTGAGCTGTACCTGGACTGAATACTAAGCCCCTCCCTCCCTCCCTGCCTCCCTTTGTTATCAAGGCCATGCCCGCCGAGAACTCTCAAGAGACAGACACCAACCTCTGATTAGAAATGCAAGAGTGAGAAGGAAGTTGGTAATAATAGAAACACATTTGTTGGACTTTTCTCCACTCGGACAATAGTCAAGTGACCATCCCAGAAGCATATCTAGCTTGGGAATGGCAAACCATCCTTTTCCTACTCGTCACTTTACATGAATATGTACAGTAATGTTGCCTTTAGAAATTGCAGGCATCATGCCTACAGCACTCTGGTGTCACAGATGGGCACATCCACATTCCCGTCAAATCTGAAGGGCCACCAAGCAGCAGTTTCATTGTCTATGCACGACAATATGGATTTCTGGGAAAATCATTACGTACCGCACAGCCTACAGAAGTAGTTCCTTCTATTAAGACATACCAGAAAGATCTGTCTCCTGCCTTGGCATCATAACCACCAGTTGCAGCTTGCCTTGCTGGCACAGTTTTATGGGGTTCTTAAAGATTGAAACCCTCGCAGTGCTATTGTCTCCAAGAACCACATGCGCTATGCTGTAAGATTCACCCTGTTCAACCGCAAACTGCCACTCTCTGGTGGTTATGTTGAACCAGTCCTTCCTTTTAGATGTGGTTGCTTTAACTTCGATGTACTCTCTATCAGCTTCATTCTCCCCAATAAGGATGTCATATGGGAGCCCGGTTTCACTAAGTTCATTAACCCAGTTCACTGTTGCCTTACCAGCTTTCCCCGTAAAGTATCTGAAAGCAACATTTTCCCCAAGCCTCCCAGTTAACATTGCTTGGGCTCCATCAGGGTTGCCAGTATTAAGCCTCTCTCTAGAGCTAAAATTGGGCAAACTCTTTACAGGCACGTCAGATGAACACTTTGCAGGCACAATAGTCATGGCACTTGCATCGACAGAACTCAATTCTGTGTCCATAACAGTGCCATAAGATTGGGCAAAATGTTCTTCAGAATTTTGAATGTTGGCCAGAAGCCCAGACATTGCAGCTGCATTTCCTCCAATCTTCCAATTGGCATCCATCTCCGTCGGAACCACATTTTCCATCACTGTGACCGTAATTTCTGAATCAACCTCAATTTTTCATGTGAGATGCTATCTACCGCTCGTGTCCTAAAACCATTTTCACAAGCATAACGAAAATCTGGAGCAGTTTTCCAATCCACTGGTGGCCAATTTGGGATGGTACCTGACTTCCTCCTGGACTTGAAAACAGTTTGTTCACTAGTTCCACCTGAAGTAGTACTTATCACGAGGGACTTTTCAAGGTCCCTTGAAGACAGAGACGCGAGGGACCAAACGGTTTCTTCATCAGGTATCTTTGTCACCTTCTGACTATTCAATATGAAAGTCTCTGTCTGCTCCTCAGTGGACCCCGATTCCGCCATAGTTGTAATCATGTGAAGGAAATTTGCTATGTGTAATTCTGGATGTCCATCAAACCATAATCTAGAGAGCTCCAAAAATAAAGCATGAGAGTCTGATTGTTGGGCAACGTAAAGAACATTCCCCTGCAAAAATCAGATAGAATACATTATAGAAACAATCCATTCTGCGATTCATGGCCGCTTCATTATTCAGTAACTTTATCCGTGTTTGTTTGCATCTTCTTATGGTGATATCTTAGCCCAGGTGTAGAGGGTCCTCCACCTAGGTCAGCTTGTACTCACAGCTGCAGATCTATAAAGGATTACCCAGTATATCTCATGAAAACAAATCTCTACACAATAACTAGCTTGGTTTAACAAAACCATATGCCTTCTGTGCTCAAACAATAGTAGTTGAGTTTATGGAAAACAAATTTCACACTGAAAATAGGGCTGGAGGTATTTCTGTAATCTGGACCAAAAGTATCAAGATGAAAGCAAGCATCTAACCAATTCAAAAGGCCCCCTCATCAGATATTCCTAGTCAAGATTTAACTTAGCTAGAGGTACGGCATTTTAAATGATACAGCAACATTTTCTAGCTTCCACGCTATATCGAAAACAACGATGAGAATTTAACTTCCAACATGCAAGAAGCTCCATACCTCCAGTAAACAGTTGCAGTCATATCTCTTCTTGGATGAACTGCCACAACTTTTGATCACATTTCTGTAGAACAAATTTTCAACTACTACAACTTGCAACTGTTTGAGACTGTCAAAACCAGACTGCTTAAGCTGTAAATATTGTTGAGGATGCACACTGTAGATGTAGCGTTGGGCATAGGGAAGTGCCCAGTCAATCAACTGGGCTTTTAAAGTACTATCTGCTGAACCATAATATATTGCTTCACGAGTTACAACCTGCCAAGATATTATCAATAAGGAAAAGCTTTGTCAACAACTGAAAATTTACTGGACTATTCTTGACAGTTCATAAAATACTTAGCACAAATAAAGTTGTCTCCAATTTAACTTTCAATTTCAATGTTACAGCAACAGAATCAATATTCAGCATGCTCTAAGTGCACCCTAATTTTGAGCCTTCCCTATGTGTATGACATGCATTCTAGTGTCATAGTCAACAAAGCCATAAAAATGTACAAATGCATGAAATTCATACAAAAACTTGCAGTCCACTTATTTTCTTTACACTATCTCAATGCAAGATACTCACACAAGTTTTTTTCATTGTGTGTTTACCAGGTCATTTTTTTAGTAAAAAACGAGTCATAGTAGACACAGGTCTGTGAAGGTTGACATGCTAGGTTGTGTTAAGTATCTATGCTAGTGCCGATTGCTCCTGAGGCTTTGTGTCTATGGAGAGAAGGAAAGAGGGGGGGAGGAGGGGAGGCATGTGTACCTCAGAAAGTGCAGGAATCCCCAAGGTCCTCAGGAGCTTAGTCACATTTGCAGGAAGCATCTCTTGATTGTTGCTGGGTTCACCAAAGTACAGAAAATCAACACCTTCCACGTGCTTAAGTTCCTTTCTCAAATTCTCATCGTCAGACCAGCACACGATACCACAGGAAGGATGCAGAGATACCCACTTATCTAGCACTGTGGGAAGCACGGTGTATTCTGGTTTTGTCAAACATTCTTTGAAATAGCTGACATCCTCCACAGTTATCGATCCTGAGACCAAGTCATCGTTCCACTTCAAAAAAATTTGAAATACCTGAAACATGAAAGTAAAGAGTTCTTAGGTCTTAGGACCAACAAACCTCATCACAACCAGGTACACTTCAAGTTAGTTACTCACTATATTAGCCACTTGTGAAGGTAAGGCAGAAGCAGACAACTCGGCCAACATTTTCAGATAAACACGAAAGGATGGGCCCTCAAGAACATTGCATTCCCTAACAAAGAAATCATAAAGACCAGGGTAGATATTGTCCAATGTCTTGCAAGGGGGGCCATCAGTTGCACCCACCAATCTGCCCTGAGAATATACTTGATTTACTTGTTTCACTGAACCAGTGGAATCATGCCAATACACTTCTTTAGGAGAACAAAATATGCCAGAAACCAGCTCCTCCCGCCGAAATCCAGATGCACTCGGAACAAAGATAAACTGACTTGTTCTAATCTCTTCACTCATTCTTATCTGAGAAGAAGCCAATTCATTCCAAATAAATGAATATAACCTTGCCATTTGTGCTACGCTGAAAAGAAAAATGACACATGAGAACACAGATATGAGGAATAAAAATAAAATAATGAGAATAAATCAAGGAAGCCAACCTTATTGAAAGCTGAATGAAAAGGACACAATGGTAAGTAGTGTACCACAATCTTAACGACAGGCTTTTAAGTTTTAACTGATGAAATTCAGTATAAAAATTTCATGTGACAATGCATCAAAGAGTTCCACTCATACTGTTTCATAATTATGAACTCCTCCGACTGGATCCAGAATGCTATGTTTGGAAGAGATATAGGATAATGATTGACTGAACATAAATTTGATATAGTGGATCTTAACAAATTATCCATGTCTCTCCATTGAAACCTCTAGAGAGAACCCAGAAACACGTATTTTGAAGAGATTTTTCTTCAATTCTGCTTAATTGATGGAATATATCACATATCCAAAGACAGAGTCGAAGAGAAACAAAATGAAAAGTACAGAACAATAAAATAAAATTATACAATGTGAAGCTGGTCTAGGTGAAAGGAGAGCAGCACGACACTTATTATTGGAAGTACCAATTGGTTCCACAATGACCATACACCACCTTTTGGCCATTTCAGATGACATGAAAAGCTTAATCGGAATCAGGAAAAATTGGCAAAAATGAACATATAACCTCTATCAAGAAGAAATTCTACTCTAAAGGTGACTAATTTTTATGTGAAAAAATTATTTTTCACAAAGAAAGAACCTTGGTGCACCAGAAAGTGCGGACAGAATGTTTTTAGGGCCTTTGCCTATCAGGGCAGAGAGGGAAGAGATTGGAATAAGGGGAGTTAGAAAGAGTGGTCATGAAAGTTATCAAAACACTAACTCCCATATAAGTGTCCCAAGATCTCCTAAGTCACATTCTCCATTTGATTCTTTTGTCTCACAGAGAGAATAAGTTACATTTCCATCATCATATTCAAATAGAGGGCATCAATCTGCTTTACCAAAATCTCCATCATAAGAACTCCCTATTCATCATTTAAAAGAAATCACACTGATAAACGTAAAAAATGGCAATATCCTACAATGGTTCTTTTTCTCAGACAAGCAAAAGTTCCATAATCCATCAGTGTCTAGTATTATTACTGACCAGAAGCATTACAAAATAGGCATTTAGAAAATGGTTCGCTATTGGCACAAGGATGAGATGTGGATCACTTCCTAATATGAAGAATCCCAACCTTCACGACTTATCTCTCAAAATCATATTCTTTAATGCGCCGCTCAAACAGCCCAACAACTTCATAGTGGCAAAAGGCAATCTTTCACAAAAGCAGTAAAAAACGTTGATATACTGCGATTGACTTTCTAAGTTCATAACTCATTAGACCAGATTAGATCAAATATCTATGACAAGAGAACCGATCTGGTCCTCTTCCCCATTCTTCTGTCTCTTTCTCTCTCTTCTTTTACCTTCCCAACCAACATGGCTGTAAGGATGATTTCCTTAAGAAAAGAAAATCAAGAGTGATTCACATAAAGAAAGCCTATGACAATGTTTCCTGGGAGTTCTTGGTGCATATGCTAAGACAAATGGATCTTGGTAATGGTGTAGAAGATCATAAAATGCATTTCTTCAAAATGAAGTTGAACAAAGTAGATTATTTCAATAAGCTCAATTGCTTCCAGCGATTCCCAAAGCTTTAAATGAACTAGGAGTAAACTCTTTTATCAAATTCATGACTCAAAAATCCTAGGATAATACTTGATTCCATATGGACAAACTAAAAAGCTACATAGGCAACAAAAGCCCAGAGTCTCTGAATTTATGTACCATTCTCATAGAATGCGCAGATTTGATGTTTTGTAAAAGAATTCTCATAGAGGATATAACCCTGGGTACCACATCAATTTAATTATCCGTTTTATCAATTAAAAGATATAATTCCACTGTGTGATGTTGAAAATGCATACTTCAAATTCGTCACTTAACAGGAAGTGTTTAAATCAGAGTATTATATGGACCAAAAAAGCCGTGAAATCTCATAACATTGGTACAATCCTCCATTGCATAATCCAAATCATAAAATGGGTTCACTTATAAAGACTTGGGATTCTTTAACTCCTGCAAATTGTAGACAACGTGCTGTGCACAAACAACAGCAAAATCTCTTCTTTCCTTCTAAATTTAAATAAAAGAAAGAGACAAAATATTTATCAGCATTCCTCTTTCAAAATAAGACACTGCAAAGAAAAGAGTCCAATAGGGATCCTCAAGTATACCTGGCCTTGAAAAGGTTGCTAGATCTTCTCCAAACTTGTAGCATTGCCAGAACATCATCTAGTTTAACTTCAGTCTTGAACCCAATATCACTTAGCAACTTTTCACTTCTCACCTATTGAAAGGGAAAACAGCACACAAAAAAATATATTAAGTTTTTCCAGCATAAGCCTTACAAACGGACATATAAAACCTCAATTTCAGTCATTAAAAATCAAAGGATGCCAAATCGTCACTTGTGCTTGTTCAATTATGCTTCTGAGCAACATGGTCAGTGAGTCAATGTCCCCTCAATATCATCGAGATGATTGGCAAAGTGGAAACTTGTGATCGTTCTTGAAAAAATCAACATATCTGAAATTGTTTACTAAAATCACAGCAATCAACATAGAACAAGTTGAAGTAAATAGGAGCATATAGGACTTTGACCTAAGAGCTAACCAAGTTACAACTTTAAAAACAGGCAAAGAAGAAAAGGAAAAAAATAAAATATAAAACCTTGTTCCTAAAGACTTTATGAGAGGAACTTTTAGATAAAATTTGCAAACAGGAAAGTAAGCTAAAACGTGAGACTATGACCCAAGAAGTAAAGACCACCTAACCTTTGGGACAGCATAGGGAACAGAAGCACCCAAAATTAAGCGCACTGCCTCACAGTCATAGAATAAATCCTTAGGGCAGTGGAGATGATCATCCATGCTTGATACTACCCACTGGAGATCACAGATACTGTTCATGAACGATGACTTGAAGGGTCTGGAATCCCCATCAGATGTAGGGTAGCAATAACCTTTTACTTTATCACAGAAAAGATGTTCCCAATAAGTATCAAGAACCTCCAACAGATATTTGCAACTCTCCTTATTGCCTGTTCTAGAAAACTGGGATAACATTTGAACTAACTCTTTTGATTCCCAATCTTTCACAACCAACCCAGGGGTGATAAGGTCCATATCCAAAAGCATTCTCTTAGAGGTTTCAGAAGATATATCAGCAATACTCTTTTGAACTTGAACTACTTGCAGAAAATCAGTGATACCCATTTCCTGAAAAAATTGCCTCCACTTCATCTTCCCGCAAGAGAATGACTCAGTGACTGGATGTTTCAAATAGGATGAGTCAACCACATGCCACCTCATGTCTGTGACATTAATCAGCTGATGCATGTTTATCGGATTTCCATAATCTTCACTGAAATGAATTGGCACATCAACGATGCGTTTGAAGCCATAATTTGTCAGAATTAAAGCTTTATTTCGTAATTCTGATATGACTGAATCCTTGTCAACCCGACAAGTTGGGCAGCCAGATTGCAGGTGGATCATCACAAAGCAAACATATTCTATCATTAAGTTCTTATCCATGCTATTCCTGTCAGCAGATAGAGAAGGCAAGATGTGTACTTTAACAATTTCATGCGCTGACAGCCGCTGGACACCAATTTTGTGAAGCATCTTTGTGACATCATCCACATAATCCATATCCAAACATGAGAAATCATCTGTCACCGAGAAGAGGGCAGGGCTCACAATACGGAGTTTCATATACATTCTGGGAAATGCTTTAAGCCCATGCTCACCATCAGATCCACTGCCCAGGCCATCGGTATGTAACCAAATAGGACCTCTGTCTAGCGAGCTGTAAGTTCCATCAGAAAGTGGAATAAATGGAATTTTCTGAAGGTTCTTTATGAGATCTTTCTCCATCCTAAAGACATCAGAAACATGACCAGAAGACTGAAATGACATTGTGTAAAGAACATTTAGAAAGCGACCTAACCAGGACAGACCAAGTGACTGGAGACCGTTTTCTTTGTTACACAAAGAAGACAAGAACTGCTGTAAAGTTTTGGGACCATATGCCTCAATACCTAATGCCCTCGCAAGCTGATCAGACAGAACAATGTCCTTGTTCAAGAACCCAAGGCCAAGGTGCTCTTGCAGTAAACCATCAGTTAGAAGAGTTCGAGCCTGTTCATCCCAACCTCTCAAAACCTTGCATGGAGGAACCCACTTACAGCAATCTCCTTCCAGGAGTAAGCAGTTTGACATGCGGAGCCTAGAAATTATCATCCTAGGAAGAATAGCAAAAAAACCATGTACTTCACCAAGTAGTGGAACAAAGCTCATATACGCTGATATGGCCTTACCTGGATTCTCCCTAAAACAAGGAAGGGCACAAAAGGATTCCATCGCACTTGCAAACAGCTCTGGACACTCTGACAGTAACCATTGGTTCCAGGGACTATCTCCATCTACTTCCTCTCTTGATGAGGGAAGTACAAAGTCACCTTGGAGAATAAATTTCAAACCATAAGTTCTCAGAGGGAGAAATGCAAATACCGGCTGTTGCGCCAGAGATGGGATGTAATAACCGCAATCTCCCTCCTGCAGTGTAAATGCCATTGCAATCTCTGTAATTTTCACATCGCGCCGAATGGAATCTGACTGCAACTTTCGAGAAACTACCAACCATGTCATTTTATCTTTCCCATGAGAAACCTTGACAATATTATCCCCTAGAACCTCTTTTCTCATGATGATCATTGAATCATTCAGCATGTCTCTAAACTTGATACACTGGAGACGATGAAGAAAGAGTAACAATGAGGGATGAAGATCTGAAAACATAGTTAAAATGCTTTTCATGGCACTTCCTTCTGACAGTTTTGATCTGAAAGGAAGTACAATACAAGTGTTCCAGCAGCTACCATTCATTTCATCAGAATCACTAGAAGCCAGCCTCAAGAATAAATCAACATTGCAAGCAGGGATAAGAGTTGGCAGGACGAAACCAATTTGACCTTCAGTTATGTCAAACTTCACATGAAATCCATTAGAATGTATCTCTGGAGCATCTGTTACCTATAAAATAATAAGCAGAGTCAATTACATTGATCATAACTCACACTAATCAGATCATAAAACAACCAGACTTCAAATGGTTTGTAATGGCTCTACTGGCAGATGTAAAAGGACAGAAAATATGAACACAGCTCGTACAGAACAGGTCCAGTTTAATTGCATGAACCTAGTATGAGATGATGATGTTGGTATAACCTTCTCTATATGAATCTTTGCAACAATAGCACTATGAGAATACAGTTTCTCTCCAGCCAAAGAAGACAAGACCCTTATAATTTCATGTAATTAACCAACGATGTGTGCTTCGATTCAATTAACAGATGAAGACTGATTTTCTCAGAATGCTAAAAGTAATTTTTTTTTCCCAATTAACCATATAAGCAATGTGATCAGGTCTCAACCACCTTCACCAGTATCTGCAAACAAGTTTCCTACTTGCCAACAAACACCAGATGTGAAATATTCTATAAAAAATGATGAGTCAACTTCATCATTAAGCTCTCCAAGGATTTAAACCTTCAGGTGTAATAAGATATAAGGGAGGGTTTTTTTTAATTAAAAAAAGGAAAAAGAAAAAAAGAAAAAGGAAGATGCCTTGCATAAAAAAATGAAGGACATTCATGCGCCTGATCCATAATTTGCATAGAGCAGTTCTAAGCATCGTTCACAGCTACATACTCAAAAGTCTCACAGACCTTTCATACTTAAAAATAAGGCATCTACAACACCATAAACAGACAATGCACAGTGAGAGTCGAACAATGATTCTTAACAAGGAAAAAAAAGAGTTAATCAGATGCTCTATCCTTCAACTTGTTTGATCCAACACTTTGGATATGATAGCAAGTTGGGAGGAGTGAATCAAGTTAGATTGCACTTCAAAAGTTCAATGAAGACACATATAAAAGACCACAAGTTCTAAATTGCAAAATCTACAATGAGCATTTAAAATCAGCAGTCAGACCTCAATTAGATCTGGATTCAGAGTATGCCGGCTGCCTCAAAGGGAGGAAAGTGCACTAGATTCCAGGTCTATTTCTAGGTAATAATCTTAATCACCAGAAACTCTGGCAAAAGCAATCCGATACAATAATAATGTTGCGGAATAACTGCTTGTTCGCTTCTCACATGTATGTGCCCACGCTTCTTGCATGTTCAAGCACAATGAGTGCCCCATGCAAATACACAATGTGTGTCTATGTGAGCGCAGGCAGGGGCGCGCGCGAGAGAGGGAGAGAGAAAGGGAGAGAGTCATTTTTCACTTTTGTTCTCTTTCATATTACTGTGAAGCAAGTTGAATGACATAAAGACAGAAGCAGAGAAAGGATGAATAACAGTAACAATGGCTCTTGTAACATACCCGAAAAACCGATTTGAAGCCTATTCCTTTCTGTCCAATGTATCCAGCACGAGATCCTTTTTTTGTTGAATTTCCAACATCACACAGAGCTCTAATGTTTTCAGCTGAAAAACCTCGCTCATTATTTAAAATAATGATACCAGAATCTTGAAGAATGAATGTTAAAGTTGGTTCCACATTTTCCAGATAAAGATTATCATCAGCGTTTTGGACCTGAATCAAACGTCAGGAGATGCATCAATACACCACGAAAGAATTTGACAGGTGGCCTTTGGCAATACAAACATATACAAACAAATATTAAAGATGTCAGCATGTTTGTGCAACTGTAAACAATGGTTCTGCGAACGCCACAACAAAGAGAAATCATAAGAATCAATGCCTAAAAAATTAACAATACCTATTGAAATATACTTGAGAACTTCCACAGAATTCTCAATGCAATGCCCGTGAGTAAAACTTCACGATTCACCTAACAAGCATTTGGATTGCAACATGTAGGGAATATAGCCATATCTTTTGTGTATAGAGTACATATTGGATATATACATATACAAATACATGCATACATAAATATACAAATGTACACACATGCATTTATACATATATAAACATGTGTGTGTGTGTGTATTAGCATTCATCATCTTCTTCACAAAAACTCCCTTCTCTGACAGAAAGATTGAATTATGTACTTGTTTTCTTGCAATCTACAAGAACATATGCCCAGCAAAAAATTTCCACCTCCATGGTCAGAAGGTCTCCTTATTTCAACTCCTTTGAGAAGATATATTATCAAATTCTAGCTTGAGGGGCTGCAACTTCACCGTGCATATATTGCAAATATGAGAATTTGCATACCATTTCTCCCCACACTAATTTTATCATCTGCAGGAACTTCTACACTAAGTTTCTTTTGTGGCTTCTGATGAATTCAATTCCTCCAACAGATAATGCATCTGTCAGCTTGAATCGTGAAAATAAGAGAACTTGATATAAAGATTAAGGATATAAAATGCTTATTTAGGATAACCTATAAACCCCCACACTAGCTCCAATAGAGATCATTTTTAACTAGGAATTTTCCAATTATAGCTTAGTATTATGCAGAGATATCAACTTCTGTCAGCATAAGGCCCGATAATGCTTAGCATATGCATAAAATCCATTTTACTCAAATCAATAAAGCACAGAGAGCTGCCAATTGGAAAGGGATTACACAAAGTGGGAGATGCAATTGAAGGCATGTTCAAGTTAACTGACAAAACCCAAATACAATAGAACAATCAATAAACAATATGACACCTGTTATAGAACTAGATTGGAAAATGAAAAGACAAATCGAATGCAAAAGTGCATCACAACAGGGTATCTTACCAGCTCAAGGAGAAAATGTGAATCTTGAGAATACAATTCTTGTGAAAGACAATGAAGTGCTCTCCCGAGGCGAGCATGCTGTTTTTTTAACATGTCGCTCTCTGTAATTGAGAGAGTTGGATCCAGTCCAAATTCACCCCTCCTGATTGACTCAATCACACATGCGGCATCAGTATCTCCATTAAGTTCAGTGGAAGGGTGTACATCACCATCACCTACGTAGCCAGTAGTGTGCCTAGCTCTGGTAGAGGCATTTGCTTGATTTGCAACAGAGACAGCAATATCAGCCCTGGAAGAGGAAAGCTCATCTAAAGAACCTTCCACAGATCCTAAGCTTGTGATCATCTCTGACCCCGTAGTATTAATGCATGGAGTTCCATTTGCAGTAGAGCTGGTACTAGCAGTGGAAGCAAATATAATGTTATCATCCATCCATTCAACTATACCAAGAGAAAACCCTATTCTACGGAGCAGGAGCCACTGCTGTAATTTGTTGCATTCCTTCAAAATGGCCAGAGGGGCATCCTTGACAACAGACCGTAGTCCAGTAAGCAACACATCAGCAACAAAAGTACAAAATTCTGATGGTACATGTTCAAGACAATCTAGAAAAAATTTCAATGCAAGAGGCACTGCTTCATTGGCTATGCTCCTTTTCTCAGGGAGGTCACCCTTAACACTACTAGAAGCATGATCCAAAAATTTATTGCGAAGGCCATGCATGTGAGAGTTCCTACAAACGTCAGCATCAATACTGTCTGGAAAATTTTCGGTAATAACTTCAAATGCTCGACATGCATGGGATTTTAGAAGAGACAAGGGAACATGTTTTTCTCCTCCAACTAATGAGAAGAATGATAATAGCCTCACTGCAGTCAGGAAAGAGGATCCTCTTAGTGCAGCTTCCAAGAAAGAATCAACGGTCGCTGAATGGTCAATCCGTATCACTTTCCCATCATTTGTCACCAAACACAACAGCTCCTTTGAATTGACTTCATTCAATAGAAAATCAACCAAAGGACCATGTGCAGGAGCAAATTTTTGTTCCCAATGTGACCATGACAATAAGTCCGAAAAAATTGGTGCTTTGAGCAAGACTTCAATTGCATCCTCACAAGGTGCATGTAGAGGTCTTTCCATTTTAGAATCAATATCAAATCCTCCAGTTTTGACTTCCAATGCTTCCATACCATCATTCACAGATGAGGCCACCAATGATGTTGAATATAGCACACATCTTGATGTCACACAGTGCCTATGTTCTCTCACCATCTCTATGAAATCCTTAAGAAAATTACCACCAACAATTTTAAAATTAAGAAGTGGGAATTGCTGTCTTAGAAGCATGAAAATCCTTTGCTCAGTAATAGGTTCATCCCCCCATAGATTATCTGCTGCTTGGGAGACCAACGCAACTAGTTGCTGCTGGAGCATGCGGATATCAAAAGGAGTCTTTTCACATATTTCACCAGTCAAAAGCTCTTGAACTTCTCTGGGCAGTTCTGAGCAGTTCCTTCCTAGGAATGCTAAGAAATCCCCATGACCAAGGGACTTAAATTCCCCCACAGAGAACTGCTCTGCCACCCAAAACTCACAATCATGAAGCTTCTTGAAAATGTTATAATTCTCATCAGAAGATAATTTGTTCTTATGGTGGAGTTCATTATCAAGCTCAAGAAAAGAAGTCACTTTGCTGATCACATCCTCAACAGTAACACCTGTAATATTTCATGTAGAGTCAGGAAGATAATACAAAAGGGCCAGAATCAGATAATAAACTCAGGCGCTAACATCTATGTTACAAGTTTTTGTACTATGGTATCCTTGGTTCCCTCTTGCTAACTTCTTAGGTGAGAAGTACAGATCAAATATGGCTATGGGTACCTTATGCAGAATATCATGGGATTGACCTACATTCAAATTTTTACTGCACAAGAAAGCAACTGTGCCTTCTCCTTGTGCACTTAAGCTCCCATTTCAATTCCTCAGAATTAAGTTGTCTCTGATTTGGGCCATATTTTGTAATATGAACACAAAAGAAAACTGAACTATTAAGAAAAGTAGTAGAGCATGTGCATGTAAGTACATGAACATGTGTGCACGAGAGAGAGTGAGAGAGAGAGAGAGAGAGAGAGAGAGAGAGGAGGGAGGGAGGGAGGGAGGGAGGGAGGGAGGGATTGGTGTTCATTCAACAACACTACTCACTGTGTGTTGCCTCACTATTGAGTGTACTGGTGACTGCTAAGTTCTTTTCGCTGGGCACCACATCTATTATTTCGTACTTTGCGCCCTCATCAAAACCCGTCTTGTTTCTTTCATTTTCATCAATGGCTTGAAGAGTATCGTATATATTGTCCCACATTCCACATTTGATAGAAGTAACCTATAAAATATAAGAAGGAACGATCACAGGAAGAACTAAATGGTTGTGCTGACATAGAAATGTCAAACAATCCTCCGTCCAAATAAAAAGTTGCACAACCAAAATTGCCAAACAGAAATATTTTTTGGAAGGTCTTTCAACATGAGTAACAGCGAAAAAAGGAAAGATATGACCAATCATATACATTCTCAGCTATTAAACTTACCACACACCACATAAGGATTTTAAGGACTGAGAAAAAGACTACATGATATTAAATTAGTATGTGAGACTTGAGAGCCAATCCAGCCAATCTAACTCAAAGACAATTAGTTATTCCCACAAACCCTAGAGTACCGACAGATACTAATGCCTTCATACAGACAGAATAATCATAAATTCGAGTTGGAAGAAAAGGGAAACAAGGGCTAGAATATCACACACTTCAATGTTTCCAGGAAGCATTTTACTGCAAATAGGGAAGATATAATGCAATCATGGCAAAGTCATTACTGCAAAGAGGGGTTAGACTGAAATCACTAATGTGGACAACTAGACCGTTTAGTTCTTAGCATCTTGGGCTACCCTGAGCAGCCAAATTCAAAAGGAAGCACTTTGGAATCTAATTGTGGTGAAGTTGCTGCAAAACTAGAAAAGTTTGGACCAAGTTTCTATTCAGAGGAAAGAAGTTCAACTCTCACAAAGAACAGCTTTGCAGAACTCTTCGTCATTTCAACGTCAATCCAATCGCAAGTTCGGTGGCAGAGATTGTACAGCATTAGAAACTTTTACAAGGAAACTGGCAAAATGCTCAATAATTAATTTCTTCATTAAGATAATAGTCATCAATTTGCTAATACCAACTGATTTATTGATCAACCATCATCCCACGGGGGTCTGAAAGCATGATCAGATCAAAAGTTCTATGAAATGATAGTCTTCTTCCCTTTTATTTTGCTGAGTGGATCCCACCATAGCATGTCACTTTATCAGATTTTGATAATTTGCCATCCAAAAGGGAACATCATGAGGAAGATCGTAGATATAAAACATAGCTACCACGTTCACTATCATATTTGAAAAAGGAGATAGATCATAACTGTAAAGATTTAAGGTAATTTTTTTTGTTGCAAAGACCATCTCGTCTGGGTCAAACCATTGAGCCGATTTTATGAACTCTTCATATAGCAAAATGGAAAGACCTGTCTGTCGTCAGTCCATTTTTTCTGCTGATAAGAAGGAAACCTAAGCAATAACATGTATGGGGGTTAAAAAACCTCCCCCGGTAAGTGAGTCACCCAGTCATCACAACAGGTGAGATCACACAAGGCAAAGATTTGAGGAGGCAAACTTTATACCTATTAGTTGCCAAAGCCAATCCATCACCACTATGCCATGACCCACATGGTTAACAATAAAAACAAGCATGCAATTGGACTTCTCTTTCACCGGAAAAACCATGAGGATATGAAAGCCATTAGATTTTAAAAATGGAAAAATAAGCGATGAACTCCATTGGAAGCTGTAAAGACCTCAACACTCCCACAACAATTTACATTTCATGAAGTTTTTTAGATAAATCAGCTATATTAGATGCCTATACAAATATCCCCTTGATGTCTTTAAGAATGCCCAAAGCAGCTGAGGCTTTGGTTTCATTCCCAAAAGAGACAGCACTGCTCAAAATTATGGACAGTTTATGAGAGATGAAGGCATTTCCTAGACTATGTCCATTACAAAGAGGACATTATCTGTTCATGAATATCGACTTTTTACAATATTTACAAATGTCAAACCCACCATTTTACTTCATTTCCCAGAAATTTTAGTCACAACTTGGCTTTTGATATGTTTAAATAAGAAAATAAGCTGCAGGATCAATCACAGGACCTTTAGCATAAGCAGTAAAAACACCAATAAATGGCCTAGGTTCAATTTTCCAATTCTTTGTAAGTAGGTAGAAGGAGAGAAAATGCAAGCAAGATGGAAGAATTGCCAACTCATTCCAAAGACACATCAATGGTCATTGTCATTTGGCAACAGGCAATATCCATGTTTCCATAAATGTTTCAGAACACTTCCTGAAATGATATATCTACACCAACAGTGCCCCCATTAGGCGCCACATGGCATGGATTTCCAAAGAAGAAAAAAAATTCCTCAGAAGTAGGCTAATTCTCCAACAGAATTAAGTCATATAAAATCTCATGTCCTTCCCAAGAATTGTAATTCCAACTAACTATTACACTCCTAACCAGATATTTTGGCCCAAACCTCTGTTACATTCGCAGTACTCCAGTGTTTGAATCATATAACAGAACCATGTGAGAACTGCCATTTCCCATCTCATACCCAAACAATCTAAACCGGAGCTTCCATGATTTTTTTCCTTGCTCCAAAGCAACACTCACTCTGTACAGTTATTGCTAATTTCATCATTACTTTAATCTCGCCAAACAATGTCATCTCACTGAGCAAAAGTTCACATCTCAGTTATCTAACGATCCAACAAAAACGATAGAACAGAAGCTTAAGCTACATTCTGCAGGCAAAGATGCTTGAAGTTCTCATTTCACTGGCTTAGCTTGTAAGTGCAGTCCCTGCAAGTAACCCACTTAGCAGAGGAAGAATTGTAAGTTCTCATTTCACTTGCTTAAAGTTCTCATTTCATTTCTTGCTCTGCAAGAAACCCACTTATCAGAGCAAGAATTATAAATTCCAACTAACTATTACACTCCTAACTAGATAATTTGGCCCAAACCCCTTTTACATTGGCAGTACTCCAGTGTTTGAATGATAAAATAGAACCATGTGAGAATTGCCATTTCTTGTCTCATACCCAAACAATCTAAACCAGGGCTTTCTTGATTTTTTTTCTTGCTCCAAAGCAACACTCACTCTGTACAGTAATTGCTAATTTCGTCCTTACATTTATCTCACTAAACAATCTCATCTCACTCAGCAAAAGTTCACATCTCAGTTATCTAATGATCCAACAAAAACGATAGAACAGAAGTTGTCATTTCACTTGCTTAGTGCAGTCCCTGCAAATAACCCACTTAGCAGAGAAAAACACCATTGTGGCAGTTTCCATGGGTGAACATGCAAAACTCTTCCTTGATTAACTATGTTCGCAATGTCATGACTTAACTGAACAAACATTCCCCCTACATCACAGGCTACTTGTATTTCTATTCATATTTAGTATGATAGCAGGTGCTGGTAACATGCACTTTTAATTCTTCCTTCATCATGGCTATTTCACCTGTGAAAGCACACACCAAGTCTATGATTCATTAACAGATAAACAACTAGAGCATAGTCATCACAGTGGGCACCTGAACCTACCCGTAGCATTTGAATAGAACAGGGATAGAAACTCAAGATTTAACAGCAAAAGAAAAAGAAGTCCAAGTGCAAAGTATCATCATGGCCATTATGAACGAATTGGGAAATTACAATCATAGTACATAAGCAAAAGAAAATGATTTCACAGAGAATATCTATACTATTTTCAATGAGTAGCCAGATTGTATACAATTGCCAAGAAATTAATCCTGATGTTATCAAATTTGACGGGGAAGATAAAAAAATGTCCAAACCACTTACAGCAATATTAAGCAATCCAAGACAAGGATATGTTGAAAACATAGATATTATCCTTCTTCTTTGTCGAGCTGTAATACTATATGACTCAAGCATCCCTTTTAGAACCTGCAAGAACAAAAAATGATGGCAAATGCAAACTCCACTCGATACATTCAAATTTTTTTCAAGCATACAGAGAGAAAAGAACAAAAAAAAAAAAAAAAAACTCGCCAGAAATGAAAAGAAACGAGAAGGGGAGGCTTCAATGTCGAAATCATATACAAGATTCGAGTCCATTGTGACATTATATATGGATAGGAATGAAAAGTATGGCATATCTGTCAGAATTAAAAATTCTGCCCAGAGTCAGCAAAGTCGTACAGAAATGAACACCTCAAACAAACTGTGCTACAATGCGAAACAAAGAAAGATACCAATGAGGGATGAAACAACCTCCCCCAACCCAAAAAACAAAAGGAAAAGAAAGAAAGCATCTCAAAAGTTAGTTCACCTTCACTTCAGATACTTCAAAACTACATTTTATTCCACCCTTCCATCGATGCTGCAAGAGACAAGCTACTTTTCTTATTTCATCTGTTAGAAACTGCTTTTTGATCTTACCAACATAAGTTGTAAAACACTCTGCATCTTTAACTAATTAATTTATCACCTCTTGCTCTCATTTGTTGGTATTGATAAATAGATCAGCTAATCGGAAAAGGTCTAGGTTGCTAAGCTTCCTATGACCTACCATAATGTGCTAATTGTAGCCTCTTTCCAATCCAAGTAAAAGTCCAGAAATTTCTTTGGTGGCATTTCTGATTCGACTAAGTACAGAATTTTCTCGGTGCAATATGACTTAAATTTCATTTCTATCAAAATTCCTCAACACGTAGTGTAGTTTCATTTCTCCCACAGCTGAAACTGTTAAAATAAAGCATATAAGCAACATACACCCAGCATGTTGTACAATACTTCCTCTTAAAATTCTGAGACAAGCAACACAAGACAAAGCATGACAATAACCATGACTCAATGCTCCAGAGGTGTGGCATGGACCTAAGGTTTTCCACCCAAGTTATGAGTCTCTTCTCTCATTATCAAAAACATAATCAAACAAGCAGTTGTTTTTCACAAAAACTAAGTTCTTAGGGACTCAAACAAGCACACTAATGGTAAACATCAAGCATATTTCTTCTCCCAAGTATAAAAGCACTCAAATCTAGAACCATTGTATCTCAAAGTTCTAACATTAAGCATGAAGCATAAAATGTTAAAGTATCTCTTATCAACTTGCTGATGACCTGGAGGTGACTTGCCAAATAACCAGATAGATTCTCTTTATGGTATATTAGTGAACCCCATGGAGCGCTCGTCCAAATCCCAAGGGAAAGCAAAAGGTCAATGCTTCCCCAGTAAAGATAATCAACTTCTCTTTTTGAAAAAGATCCGAACTAAAAAGTTAGGGATGGGCCAAGTCGGGTCAGACATAAGCTTAACTTTGTAGTATACAAGGACATTGAAAAGCCATGATATTAATAATTCTCTGTATCTCACTTTTATCAAAAACAAGTGCCCGTATATTACTCTGTGCTTCCTAGGTTATCCATTTGTTTCCTAGGTCATTGGTAGCTATAGCCCTGAGAATCACACTTGGTTGTGCTATGAATAATTGCAAGGATTATCACATATGAACAAGTGATCTAACAGTATGTAAAAGAAAATCAGACGAAGATACAGATTACATATAACATTAAGGACATGGCAATTTTTCTCTAAATAAGAAAGAAAACACATACTTGAGCCACATTTTGCTCCCGACAAGTCTCCTTCCATGTTGTGATGAACATTGTCATTGAACTATAAGCAAGAGATAGATCATTTTCATTCAAGCTGGCATCATCCATTTC
Source organism: Eucalyptus grandis (assembly GCF_016545825.1). NCBI lineage: Eukaryota > Viridiplantae > Streptophyta > Magnoliopsida > Myrtales > Myrtaceae > Eucalyptus > Eucalyptus grandis. Next base: position 36,844,707 of record NC_052619.1, read on the forward strand.
CCCACTACGATTGTCCCCTGAAAGAGCATCCTTATCTATCTTGTCTCTTCTTAACAATTTGTTGGGATTGGAGATGCTACGTAAAGCATCTTTAGACTTCCTTTTCTTTTTCCGAGTGACAATCTCATCACAGTTTGAGCTTCCACCACCAGAAAGGTCAGTGTCTGTTTCAGCTTTTAAACCAAGCCTCGTCATCTCTTCAACTGCCGATGGATAAGGACAGCTACTAACTCGGTCACTTTTAGTAGCCCTTGATGACCGATCTGAATAGCTGCTCAACTTGCCTTCATTTTTCTTGTCTTCATCTTTACAATCATCACTATCCTCATCTTCAGAGCTCGATGACAGAAACCTTATATGGTTGACACCAAAATCCTCATGCACTGAGGAGAATGATTTAACCCGTTGAGATATAGAACTGAAGCGCTCATCTAGCTGTTTCTTCTCTATAGAAAAAAGAGGACGCTTTTTTCTTTTATTTTCGGATCTCTGTTTCAATGACTTTGAGCAACTCTTTAGAGTAACATCCTCCGATTTCCTCGCTTCACGCACGCAAGAAATATGCATCCTAATGCCATAAATTCCAGCACAACAGATTACAAACAAACCTCCATAATGAAAATAATTACTTTTACTAAACATAATGAAATTAGAAAATAGTCTACTCTAACATCACAACCAAAAGACACAGGACAACGAACACACTAAGAACATGCCACATACAATGCTAAGTGAATACCGTCACCATTCTTTAATCCTTCTTTGGTAGAATTACCAAATATTGATCATATTCTCACATTACACTAAGATTCACTGGAATGTAAAAGAAAGAAGGGACAAGGGGGGTTGCTGTTGCCCTAAGTTCAGTGCATGACATTATTTCTAAATGCATCTGCATTAGACTTGGGAGACAGGTACGAAAAATTCCCAGAAAATGTCATTGCCATTTCCAGATTGTTATATAACAAAAGTACAAAAATCAAAAGATGAGTCAACCATGACCACTTGAAGATAATAAATTCTACAAAAGATTAAAATAAAATTTTATCCATTAACGGTTAGGCAGTGAACTCAGTGGACTATCAACATGTTCCAATTAATGCTGTAATGGCTGTCTAGATGTTAGACCAAAAACAAGAGCAAAGTTAAAGTACAAGATTTAGAAGATTGAAAAGAGAAATTTGAGAGATTAATTGATTGAACTAAAAATTATCATTTCTTTTCTTCCATAAAGGTTCAGGGAACAACTTCAATTCTATATTAGAAAACATGATTGCTTTTGAAAGAGAGGTCATATTAGAAATTTAGAACAGCAATCTAATCAATTAACCAACCTCTACAGCTGCTCTTTAATGTGAGAAAACTTGCAGAAAGGAAAGAGCAAAAATGGAGGATTTTTCTCTTATTCTAGAATCGCATTAGGAAACTTCTTCAGTCATGGAAGGAGCATCCTACATCAAGGAACAGTCACTAATCACAGTAACTCATGCAGCCAAGTATAATTCACTCTTGAACAGTGTTAGACCTTTTTTAAATAATACTCCAAAATATTGAAGATCAAGACTGGAGCACTTCAATTACTGACAAGTCGCAAAGGTAATAACTACATGCAACTGTAGATAAATAACACATATAACCAAATTTTCATAATCATCTCAATGTTGTCAGAAAAAATAAATTTTGGGATGTCATATATTAGAAACTACACTAGCTTTTCAGCTTGTTTCGAATTTAGATAGCAATTTTCCGATAGTCTTCATAATCAAGAAGCGAGCTCCATCCTATAACAATGACTATAGCTAATTGTTGTTGTTTAGAAAACCTCTCCGAATTGATAAAAATTATGCATAACAGAAGAACATTGCACGCATTACATACCCCAAATTTTGAATTCGTACAGCAAGCTTTTCTTTGCTTGAGACGGATCGCTTCTTAACAATGAAATCAAGGAATTCCTCAGTCTCCATGTCTTTTTTGAAAGAAGTATCCAAAAAGTCACAGAGATAAGAAATTATCTCCTCGCTAGTTATCTTATACACCGAGGTGGTATCGGGCTTCAAAGAAAAATAATGTAACACGAGGGAATGTCGCAACAATGGACCCAACTCTAGCTCTTCAAACCGTTCCACTCCTTCATTCTTGCAGATAGCTACTTGCAGATCATACAACGATGTGATCCGCCGAACCCCAACAAAGCAATGGATAAATGCATTTATCTGATAATAGAAAGGCTATAGTCATAAAAAGAAATTAAGACAGCTGATGTAAAATGAAGAGGCACCCTGAGTTTATGTGCATACCCTATGGTTAACCATCCAGCGATGTATATGCTAAATGCCCCCAAACCCAACCCAAAAAACACACTGTGGCCACGAGCTCGGTTGCACATGCACAGAGAGAGAGAGAGAGAGAGAGAGATTTCCTTCATGGTAGTTGTGAGAGAACCAAGCCCAGTAAAAACCAAACAACTTCACACATGTTCTGAGATCATCGAATTCCATAAAAGGTAGCATGCCCCCAAAACTCCACCATTGAAAAACCAAACAGATTTTAACATCGTCTTTCACTGATATAGTGTCTATGCATATCGTACTTCTCATTTCTATGCTTAGCAAACAATCTCAGGTACCCCTTTACCAAAAAAAACAATCTCAGGTACCCTCTGGGAGGGAAGCTAACAAGATAAGCTTCAGTTTCTCGATACCCCATCCCAAGACGTGATCGAGTGGAATCCAATCCCAACAAGTATCAAAGAAGAGGATCAACAACTGGCCCAGGAAGCACCAACTCGTGCCTTTGCCAGAGCCCAAGCACGTCAGTAATGCGGAACTCATGCTTTTTAACTAGCTTTCAAATCAAATTCATTCCTTTTCGTGCCAATTAGACGTTACAGACTGGTTCGGCCCCACTACATTACCTTCCCTTCAGTCGCCATAAGACGGTAAAGCGCCGGCACCTGCTGCATTGGAAACCCAAGGGAACCCCACGAATCCACCCCCAGAGCCAGCAGTGCGGCCTGCGACACTTTCCAAGCCGAGACACTTTCTCCCGCGGCGACAAGGTCGCGCCAAGCCTTTGCCACCGCACGCTCCGTCCTCTCGACGAGCTCCTTGCGGCTGGGGACCTGGGGCCGGGCGGCGGAGTAGGGTTTCGCGGGAGGTGAGGGCGGCGCCTGCACCTGCTGCGGTGGCGGCGGTGGCGGCGGCAGCAGCGGCGCGGCGTTCGGGAACTGCTGCGGAGGGAAAATAGGGTTTGGGATTGGGAAAGCGGCGTTCTGCAGAGGATAGCCGGGGAATTGATTGGCGAAGGCCATGTTCTGGTGGAAGAGCTGGAGAGCGGGGTTCTGGAAGTAGAAGTTAGGGTTTTGGAGCAGAGGATTCGGCTGCTGTTGCGGCTGCTGTTGCGGCTGCTGCTGCGGCGGAGGAGGCTGGCCGCGGCCGCCGCCGGGAGGGGCGGAAGCGCGGCGGCTGCCCGTACATGTCGGAGGGCAGGGGGCCGACGGAGAAACGGTGGAGAGAGAGAGAATCGGGTGGGGCTGGGAGGGGTTTTGCGGAGGTTTTGCGGGTATTTATATGGTTCAGACGAGGCGGTGCGCCTCAGCTCAAGGCGTTTCCCGTTTCTCGCGGTTGGCGTTTTTAACTTGCGCGGTAAAACCAAGAATTACCGCCGTTCAGCGGGGGGCTAAATGAGAGTAATCGATAACCTTCGGTAAAATATCACATAAAACCTAATTTACTATTATAAATTTACAAATTAATTTTTTAATCACTAAAAATTTTCAAACCAACACATCTATGATAAACTTACATTCCGTTGATTTTCATTAAATTTTGCTTTCAAATTATTAAGTTAAATAACATATGATATTTAACGAATGTACTAATTTTGAGTTTCATCATTTGTTTATCATAACTATACAAATTTGTGTTTTTTATGATACTTATCAAATAACATAAGCTAATGAAGGTAAATTTATCGCGAATATATTAATTTAAATTTTTTACTAGTTTAAAATTAATTTATGGTAAATTTATCAAATGTAAATTAGTTTGATTTTTGGTTGTATTAACTTTTAACCTTATTAGACACAATGTAAAAAGTGCACTCAGTAGTTTGGAAATAAGAAACATCACCCACTTCTTGCCATGCTCCAAGAGGCAAATTTTCCTCCTCTTGTTTGAGAAAACTTGACACTTTCGTTCTTTGCTTCAGAAGAATTTATTGATTCATAAGGCAGATATCGATATGCTCCCAAAATACATGCCTTATCAAAAAATTGGATGTAAATCAAGAACATTTTGAAAGACAAATTTCCCCAACTGATATAAATGACAACTATATTTGAAGTCGTCCTAAATTTGCAATTGGACTCTTTTGGCACACAACAATGCATTCAAAACAATTGACTCCAAAATTGTGAATGTGCAACGAGATCTTCAAAGATATGATGAAACTACCAAAAAGATGCTCTCGAACTTCCAGAAAATGTTTCATGACTTGGAATCCAAACAACATCTAGGATATCATCATCTCAAGAGTCCCAAGGCAGAAATAGAATAGTTCAAAAGACAAATCCAACTTCTTGAAGGAGAAAGATTCAATCCTGTCATCCCATTTCCGACTACGTTACAAAACATCCGACTTCCACCATCTCAGAGTACGTCTATATTTGCCGCTCTTACAGAAGTTCCAGCTAGACAAGACAAGACAGATGTGGTAGAAATGCAAAATTGTCTCAAAAAACTGGATCGAATAAGAAAAGAGAAGGGAAGAGAAGATGTCTGAAGAATTCTCGATAGCCATAAGAGAAAAGCCGAACCAAATGATGCTATCCAATCCATTAGAATCATTCCTGAAAGATCTGGGCAATTAGGAAGAACAGCTTGATCATGTTTTGACATCGATTGCCACTAATGTTTAAAGCTGCCTGTAAATCTTGTAACAAAACCAAATAGAACATCAAATTTATCCTGATTGATTAAAGCTTGGGAATTTAGCCAAATATAAAACTCTTCAAATATTTATGTCCATTTAGAATATGGAATATCACCAATGGAGAAGGTAGTCACATCCTAAGAATATGATTGTTTGGTTGAACAACTTCCGGTTCAAAAGATTTGATTCCATTTCTTGGTTCAAAGGGTCAATCATGAATATTGATGAAGTCATTGGTACAATAGAAAAAGAATCAATTGTAGGGATTGAGAAGGATGAAGAGGATGAGAGGGATACCAAATCTGGTTTAGTATCAAAGTTGTTTGGGAGATCTGATTCTGATGGAAATAAAATCTGGTATCTTACGGAAACAAAATCAAGTTGTTCTTCCTAATTGCCCAAATCTTTCAGAATGATTCTAATGGGTTGGATAGCATCATTTGGTTCATCCTAAATTAATTTTTAATCATCAAAAAGTAAAAACCCAAATTAGTACATCCATTACAAATTCACTCTCCGTTATTTAGATTAATACCACTAGAAATCAAAAGCCAATACACATAGTACATTTTAACGAAAATTACCTAAATTTGTTATAAGTTAACAATCAGCAATTTTTGCATAAATTTTATCAAAATTAAAGTTTTTTGTTGTAAACTAAATTACAAAACGGTGTTATAAGTGTACCAATTCATGATTTTTTGTTATTAATGTATCAATTTAAAGTTTTTAGTAGTATCAACTCAAATTACAAAAACAGCAACTCAAATTAGAAAATATTCCAAAATGTATCAATTTAAAGTTTTTTGTCGTATCAACTCAAATTACAAAAACGGTGTGTTGATGTATGATGTAGCAAGCATCGTTCAACTCAAATTAGTTTGAAAATCGACATGTGTCTCTTGAGTTGAATATCTCGAAAAAAGAAAAGAAAAAAAACCTTCGACAATGGCCAGGTGAAAAGGTCCCCCTAAGCTTCAATTCATGCCTGCGAAAGATTCAAATGGCCCATCAAAAGACCCGCGCTTGCTCGACTTTCCCCTCTTTTCATGTTGCTTCCCAAAACTTTTGTCCTTCCATTCTACCGTTCCTTGATTTATATATTTTCACTTCAAAAGAAGAAATTTCCCATTAGAAAAATAAGCTACAAGAACAAAATGTCATCCCGGTCCTCGAACAAAGGTCAATAACCTCGGGTCGGCATAGGCGATGGCGTTGCGAGGCTCACAAAGGCGTGATGGAGATGGAGGCCACACGACAAAGCGGATGGCCAGCTACTGCAAGCTTAGGTTTTATGTGTGCTCACAATAGAACAAGAAGATGGCAAAGAGAAATTAAGGAAAAAGAAAAGGTAAAAAGAAGAAGAAGGAAACAAGAAGAAAAAATTGAAAAGAAAATAGGTAAAACCCATATTAGCCATTTATTAAAACTGACCAATGTATCAATCACTTAAAGTGATAAATTTAAGGTTTAAACGTTCCCTTAACTTTTAGATAATCACGGTCATTTTGGGATATAGCCAATATTTTGATGGAGCTAAAAGCCTTGACCACCCTTAGACACTTGTAGTAATTTATTTTGCTTTAGCTTCATGTTTTAAGGTTGATATGAGTAAAATCATTGTTTCATATGCTGCTCGAGAAAACTTTAATTCTTACAAAAGAAAATTTACACAAATAAATTATGAACTTTAAATTTAATGTACAATATTATTCCTGAACTTTTAATTCATTTAACGCGGTCTCTAAACTTTAATATAATGTGCAATATTATTATAAATTTTTAACTTATTTGATTTGATTCCAAACTTGTAAATATTTTATATAAATTAGAGATTATGTTGAATATTTATCAATATCTCAGAAATCATATTAAAAATTGGAAAAATTAAGTGATCGATTGTTTTACCTATTGGCAAAGATGGAACCCTTTTTCAATGAAGACGAGAGAAGATAGAGAGGTGAAGTCCGGTGCTTGAATTATTGTTCTGCCAAGGATATTATGGGAAATTCATAGGGCGAGTGTTTTTTTTATTTATTTATTTTTGGTTGGTAAGACATAATGTAAAACCAGTTTTTATTTTTTATTTTTTTCGTCGGTAAGACAGCACATATAAAACCAGTTGGAATGGTGGCCCACTGAGGTTCAGTGGTTATATAAAACCAGTTCACAGGCAACGATTTCTAGGAATCGGGAAACGCGACCCCACACGCCCGCTCGCTCTCTCTCGCTTCCCTCCGCCTCGCCTCCTCCGCCCAGCCGCCGGACTCCACCGCGCGACCGCCGCCGTCGCCGGCCGGCTCCGTCGACGGCCTCGTGAGCTCTCGAGAAAGCCACGCCTACGGCCAATAGCCGACCCAATCGACCTCAACCGAGATCCTCCCGAGTAAAAACGCCTCTTTTGACTCTTGAATTATTGTTGTTGTACACTTGTTAACTCAAAACCTTGCCGATGAACAGGCTGCTGTTGCTATTTGCCGAAACTAATGGCTGAAAGTTTGCCCGATTCTATTCTCATCGACATATTCTTGAGGGTTCCGGCCGAGTCGTTGGCGCGATCCAAATTCGTCTGCAAACGGTGGCGGTCTCTAATCTCTGAGCCAGGCTTCGCCAAGTCGCATCTGCAGAGGCTCAAGGCAGGGGATTTAATTCCTAGGCAGAGAATTCTCATCGGCGGCAACCAGACCATAGATTACAAAACCCTCGACGCCAATGAGGGTTGTGTGGCGGTACCACATAACATCAAAACGATCAAACCTGACAGCAATTGGCGGATCGTGGGGTCCTGTGATGGCCTGGTTTGTTTTCTTGTCTCTGGCATTTTTCTAATATATAACCCGACCACTAGGGAATATAGGGAGTTGCCCCTTCCGGTCTCGAGGAAGAATATGAGTTTCTTGAGCGTCAAAATGGGTCATTCTATGGACTTGGATATGACCCTCGATCTGATGACTACAAAATAGTAGAGGGCATCCACGAATATTTCGATCGATTTTGGGGGCGGCAATATTTTCGCTTAAGTCCGGTTCTTGGAGAAGGATATTTCCCAATCGAAGAAATCGAAGAAAGCCGTCTCGTTGTTTGTGACAACGGAGTTTATTGGAAGGGGGCCTTACACTGGCACGTCTATGAGTGGGGCAAGAGTGGGATTTTGTCACTTGATTTATCGGAAGAGAAATTCCACCGGGTGCTTTCGGCTCCTGAAGTCGAAAGGGATGGACTTTCCCGGGGACTCGGGATTCACGGGACTAGTCTGTTCATATATAGCCGCTATGGTAACCACATCCACACATGGATAACGGATGAGTATAGGAGAGGAGGATCATGGACAAATTGGTTCAGTGTTGATTGCCTAGATGCCTGTAAGGTTGCTATCCCCCTCGTGTGCACAAGCAGCGGAAAAATCATTTTTTTGCTAAATATGGACCAGCTGATTCTGTTCAATCTGGAGGATAATACTTACAAAGATTATCCCTACAAAGATGATCCGGACCGCCTTTTCTTCATCGAATATGCTATCTATTTGGAAACTCTTATTTCCCCCTATCTATCTTGACGGTGAGCCATCAAGAATCTGGAGCGTTGTCATGTGATGCAGGATTTTCTTAATAGCTAAGGGTTCTAAATTATATTATATACATTGATATGTATAGAGAAAATATTAGGTACCCTAAAGGGACCACGTCATTTGTGCTTGATCCATTCACGGGTCGACACCTGTCCGCTGGCAGGTCCATGTTGGCTCTTTCTTCTCTCCCACGTCGGTCCAATTTAAACCAACGTGGGCATTTAAATAAAGTGGAAAGGGCGTTCTCTCTCCTCTGTCTTCTCTCTCCTCTTTGCTCTCTCTTCCTCCCTCCTTCCGGTCTAGCTATTCCTCTGACGACCGTCGCTCCCTCCCGACGACGGCCTTTCTCTCTCTACTTGACGGCCTCATCTCAAGGCTCCATTCTCTCAGCGCACTTCTTCCTAAATCGCGCTCTCTCCCGACGGCCGATTTTGCTCGCCTCTCTCCATCCCTTGACTTGTGACGGAGAAGCAATCACTCCGCCCCGTTTGAAGCAATCCCTCGAGAAGCCCTAAATCTGCGACCGCAAGTCAATTCGATTTTATTTCCCAGGTTTTTATGTTCGCATCTTTGTTTTGGGGGAGAAAGCTTGGCCTAAATCTGCGACCAGAAGTTCGCTGGTTTATTGCTTTTGATTCTAACACAGCAACGTGAGAAAGCTTAGGCGAACCATTCATGACAAAACGACAGTGATTTAATTTGCTTGCTGTCCGACCATGTTTCGTGCATATACTTGAGCACTTGGCAGATCTCAAGTCTCCTTGGAACTGCCCTGATGGAAGGCCGGTCATGCATCGTTTGGTCAACTTGACGGCAATAAGCAAAAGGTAAGACAAGGACTCTGCTTAGTTCTGGTGATTCATGACTTGATGCTGCTGTCAAGTGCATTGTTTGCTGCAATGTTGTTCTTACATAAGCGAACTTACAGATGCTAGTCTCACCAGTCTAAGGATGGAAGCATATATCTGAGATGTCGCTCAATTATTTGCCTCTACATTTAGCATTGCCTTGATTCTTTCGATTATTTACTTGAATTTTAACAGTACTAAGGTTTTGTCTGATTTCCCACTGTTGTCATCCCGATCTTTGGGTTGTTATATGCAATGTCTTCACAATCTTCACTATCTATAGCTAGTTATCTAAAGAATGACTGTTAACATATCTTGGTTCTTTCGTTGTTTATTGTAATCTATGGTTGAATATTGGCTCTTTTGCCTTTTGAAGTAATCTGAGATTTTGGGGCATGTTTGGTTATTACGGAAGGGTTTCTTGCTCAAGAACTAATGTGTTAGAGCTGTTTTTCAGGAACTTCTTTAATCATTTAATAGATTTTTCCATTGCTATCCAAAATGATGTTATCTTTTCTTTCCATCTAGGTCTTTGAGAATATAATCATCAATTTAAGATGGTGCATACATGTTCATAGTAAGTCTCTAACCAGCAGGCCTCAGCTAATGTTAATTTTGTTTATTCGGATGTGTATGTTTGCAAGGTGACAGCTAGAATTTGTTTTATTATCCCTTGGTCATATCTTTCTGAGGGTTGCTTCTTGGAAAAGCTGCAGCCTGCAGGGGCTTTGAGTTCCTGTAGACTGTAGAGGAAAATGAAAATGTGTGAAATGTGAGAGTGGGACTGGAAAAGGCAATAGCACTCTGTAGCTGATTTTGGAGATTTGCTTCTTGGCTATTGTATTTTGAAGCAGTCCTAGCTCTATCATTTTGTTGAAAAGAAGTACCCCCAACAAAAAGATGTGTGACTATTACCAAACATCATCTCTGTGTGTTTGTCTTCAGCTGATAGATATGACTCTCTTGGAAGTATTTCTTTGGATTAACTGTGCACCTTAGAAATTTGCATGCTTTTACTCCTGCGTCTTTGCTGTCATTTAATGAATTCAAGCGTTGTGATAGGTTACATAAGCACATCAATAAACGATGGTCCTGGATGTTTAACATTGAGATGTCCTGATCCATCTTGTGGTGCTGCCGTCGGTCAAGACATGATAAGTCTATTAGCGCCTAAAGAAGATAAGAAAAAGTATTCTCAATATCTTCTTCGCTCATACATTGAAGACAATAGAAAGGTATATGTGCAACTGTATTCTTTTTCTTTGTCTGAAGTTTTTATTTTATTTTTAAAGTGTGACAATGACTTTGCACTACTGGGTGCCTGTTAAATGAAATATCTTCCTTTACCTCATTTTCCTACTGCCAGACCAAGTGGTGTCCTGCCCCTGGTTGTGAATACGCTGTAGAATATATTGCTGGCAGTGAAGGTTACAATGTTTCCAGCCAATGCTCTTTCAACTTTTGCTGGAATGCAAGCTTCTTTTTGGAAATTTCTTGTATCAATATGTAGCAAGTAGTGTGTTGACATACTTTTGATTTGATCTGCTGCAGTGTACAGAGGAAGCTCACCGTCCAGTAGATTGTGGCACTGTGGCACAGTGGATCATGAAGAACAGTGCTGAATCTGAAAACATGAACTGGTACATATAACTTTAAGCATGTAGAATTTGCCATCATTGGGGTTCTATGACAATGGTGTACAGCGGATTGTGTGGTCTTTCCTCTTTCAAGAAACAAGAATGTTTTATGTGACTTACTTAGTAGGTTGGACATAGATAGTCCTATGTTGGCATGCTTTTATCAGCAGTATGAGATATTTGACGGCCTAAAGGGCTATCATATATGGTGTAACCTTTGGACCTTCTAAAATCAACCAGTCGACTGCATACAGGAGTTCCACAATTATCTCCTTTCTGTAGTTAAATTTGGAATCCTTGGTTAGTGCATTCACATATTTTCTCTGGAGGAGATCCAATAATGCTAAATTGGATGATTTGTCTAGAGGATAGTGATGTCACCCATGTCAGTTTGAAGTTTGAACATACAGCAATTCTAAATGTGTCATTTCTTTTTTCTTATTTTAGGAAAAATACTAAGTTTAGCCGCTGCAATTCTCCTTTTGATTTATTTATGCATGTTTATTACTCCCATCTGGTCCTATACAAATATAGAACTACCAACAGGCGGGAAGAACCATCTATATGGATTATATAACAAGTCAATGCTTGCATGGAAACTGACTAGTGTTATTTTCCCTATATAGTTTTCCAGTTGATTTTTTTTTTTTTTTTGGGGGGGGACGGTGGAAATCTTTGGAGATACCAGGTAGACTTTGTTTAAGTGTCTATATTTGTGCTCGATCTTAAAATTCTACATTCATCATCCTTCTGACTCGACAAATGTCTATCAATATGAAAATTTATAGGATAAGGTCTTTTTCTGTTGAGGGTGGTGGATGGGACCGATGGAAATGGAGTCCAATCACTCTGCTACATTTCGAAGCTTTGATTGAGCTAGTAGTGGTAGGAGGCGCTTCAACAGATCTGACTGGGATGGGTTTTCTAGAATACTTTTAATGACTGATATGGTGTTGTCAAAATTAACACTATTGTTTTGATGTCACCTTTCCTACTGGAGTCTTTTTATCCTGTTTCTGGACGGTTTTATCGGGCTTATCTCTCTGTTATTTTGTCTGCCTTTTGGGTCATACCCAGTTTATCAGAGCAGGCCGGGGATTCACGCTGAAAATATATGTTTGGAGAGTTTGTTATTTGTGAACTTGTTGGTGCCATGTTGACAACCTGTGTGAATGGAATTGAAGCTCTTTTATAGAAATAAAATTGACCTTGTGGAGAATGTTGTGATGGGACATGCTAAAGTTTGATCAACCTAGTGCCGGTTGTTCTTTCATGATTTGGTGTGGCAATATGTTTTGTTAAAGTGGGATGACAGGATAGAGCTGAGGTTTTACAGAATGTCTGGAAGAATATGACTCTTTATTTCACGTGAAATGTTGGGAATCCTACCTCAGGTTTGCCTTTAAGAATGAATTTGGACAGTCGTGCTCCCTCCAATAATTGCCACATCTTCTTAATTTGGATGCAAAATTTTGAGGAAGTCTTAAATAAAATAGTGATTCAAGTGTCCAGAAATGTCATTATGTGCAAATATGTGGTTGTTGCTCAGCTTTCCTAACAGATATGAAATGATATGCAGGATTCTAGCCAATTCAAAGCCTTGTCCAAAGTGTAAGCGGCCAATAGAGAAAAACCAAGGGTTTCTATGCCTGCAATCGTTATGAGGCCGCTAAGCAAGAGGGAGCGGTAGGAATTGAAAAACTTTGGCTTTTCTTGGGCAAAGTTATGTGAACTGTGGAACTAACATTGTTGGTTTTGGTCGTGTGAAAATAACTTTTTGTAGTATGATGAGGCTGAGAGAAGAAGAGAGATGGCGAAAAACTCATTGGAGCGATATACTCATTATTATGAACGATGGGCGAGCAATCAATCCGTAAGTGGTGAATCTCTCCCTGGCTTTCTGGGTTTAACAAGTCTAGTATTCGCTTTCCTTTACCCTTTCTCTGTTGTCAAATTATCTCAAAGGTTCTATTGCTGGTTTCAGTTGTTAAGGAAACCTCATCAAAAACCCTTGTGGAGAAACAAGGCCTTGTTGCTGCTGCTGCAGGATCTCACCCAATTGATCAAGACAGTGCTTTTTTGAGGATGTGAGGTTTCCTGCATAACATTCCCAAGCCAGCATCTTTCAGTTTTCTGGCATGCATTTGGAGATCTCCTTTTCACTATTTTTAAAGAAGAATCATACAGACACAATCTTAATTCAAACAATTCACTTGTGCATTCACTGTCTTCATCTTCACTTCCACAGGAGTCTGGGCTTTCCCGCTGATTCAAGAGCTCATACGGAAAGGCTTTGTGCCGCAGCAAGCCACAGATTGTATGGAATGGGACGATATAAAAGACGTCACCAGGTTGCAAGAACGACTCAGGCTGAACAGCTATCCAGGGGAACTTGAACACGTCAGGGCAAGTCACAAAGTGTCTGGGATTTTTCTTCATGACTTCAGCAGCAGTGATCTGTTTTTTATGCGTTTCGGTGAGGCCCCCTGGATGCACCAGCTTCACCACAGGCTTCTTGCGGGTAATCACATCCATCACTTATGATGTGGTGGAGACTTTGGATCAGGAGACAGCCGAATGGATGGGGGCCGGAATATAAGTCCGATCATTTAGCCTTATCCTAGAGAGGGGACCTTGCTGCTGGCGTAGGTAACCATGTAACATGCGAATTGATGTTCTATGTAGTTTGTCTTGAGCAGAATGATATTTTAGATGGTTCTGGACATTATCTATGCAATAATACACGTCCTCTTCAAGGAGTTGGCTGTGTTTGTCTTGAGCAGAATGATATTTTAGATGGTTCTGAATATTATCTATGCAATAATACACGTCCTCTTCAAGGAGTTGGCTTCAGCCATCGATGCGGTGGTTTTGTTTTGGTTCATTGATAGCTCATTCTATGGGACAGAGATAGCGAAAACTCAGTCTGGACGATTTGGTGTACTCATCATAAAAGGAACCAATTTGGGAGCAAGTCATTGTCACAGTTCTAATGATCAAGCAGGTGGAGGGAGTGATAATATCTTGCAACCTTGTCTTCTGCCATGAAATTTGAAATTTGAGACACTTGTTGGGCAATTCCCTTCCTAATCTACTAGGCATCTAGGTTGTCATGTTTATTCAGTTTGCTAGTATTAGAACTTCGAGTGATCTGCTAAGATTTGTCGTTTTGCCTTAAAGTTCAGGGTTTTAGCATACCATTCACTCTGTTCCTAGACCTACTACTCCCAGTTCAAATGAAGATCGACCCAATTCACAGAGCTTCGAATATAATTGTCTCCTTTGTACTTCTTTTATATAAGAGCTCGACCTAAATGAAGATTCAGCTCCTAATTCGATTATGTGGCGGCGAGCGCCACGAAAATGATCTAAGGGACATTGTTTTCATCAGCAGGCACAATTTTCCATAATTGGCAGAAACATAAGCACATACAACAATCACTCAAATTATCACTAAAACGTGCAAAATTGCAAGACACCATAAGATAATTTCCGATGTTCCTGTCCCGTGCATGGTCAGCTTATAAACTAGTTTTATCTTCATCATAAGCCTATGGTAAGATTGCCAGATGACACAAGTCCATGAAAGCAACCGTTTGCAACTAAATTGGAGGAGACATCCCATTCCAAAAAGATCCAGATAAGGTTTCATAAGAATTGATCCCAACACACCTTTACGTTGACATGATAACTCGTATAAAGAAGAGTTCTTTCTCTAGCCAAAGGGAAACTATAAAAAAGATGCTAAGTATCAACGATTTGGTATGGAGTGTCAGCAGGATTGACTTGGGGTCCATGCCAAGCATACCGAAGCTCCAGGGCTAAATTAGGATTGATCACTGTAACTCTTTTCATTGTCTCTCCAGCACAAAGACACTGACCAACCTGTTATAAACAAGCAGGTAGAGCACAAAGAAATGGCGGTGGCGGTGGCGGTGGCGGTGGCGGCAGTGGCGGCGGTGTTAGGAGTAAGAAGGGTAAATTAGTCTTTACCACTTTTAGGGTTTATTTTTTATGTATATATATTAAAGTTTATTGAATAATACAAAGTAACTTTTCTCTACATGGTATCGAGCTTAGGGTTTAACCTAGACGACGGAGCGGCCGCCCCCGCCACCGTCGACTCGCCGGACCGCCGTCGGCTCGCCACCACCGTTCACCGGAAGAGGGCTTCTCCTCGCGAAGCTCACTCGCGTTGCTCGCGCGGCCGCTCGCGCGTCTTGCTCATGAGGCTCGCCGCGCGGCGCCCGCGTGGCTTGCTCGCTGGAGCTCGCTCGCGCGGCTCGCTCGCGGGCCTGTCCTCGCGCTCCCGGCTCGCGCCGCTCACGCTGCTCGCACGGCTTGCTCGAGCGACTTCCACGCGCTCGTGCCTGTGCGATTTGCTGGCCTACCAGGGGTTTTGACCTACGAACTTCCTCTTTTTGCTGATCTGGGTCGGTGAAGAAGAGGGAAAACTCTAGAGAGAGAAAGAAGACAAGTTGCGGTAGCGACGAGTGCAATAGGATGATTTTGTGGGTTAGAATTTGCTTTAAAGTTGCTGATTTGGCTGATTTGGCTGATTAATGAAGCAAGTTGCTGCTTGGGTTGGCTGATTTAGTTGCTGATTTGGCTGATTTGGCTGATTAATGAAGCAAGTTGCTGCTTGGGTATAGTGCGCTTATTTATTTGATGATTTGAAAGTTGTGTGGTAGCTTCGTCACTATATTTGATAGTGGTAATATTGGGTTATTGAATTGTTGAGGCTGAGTTGTTTGACTAAGCTAAGGTCGAGTTTATTTATTCTTATTTGGAAAATGGGCGATGAGAAGAATAATACTTGTGATGAGTGAGGTGATTTCCTCTTCATCTAATCGAATTACGATAAGAAGCTCGCAGGTAGTGCTAACTTCCACCAATGGAAGAAAATTGTGAAGCTTACTTTGACGTGCAGGAATCAACATAGACACTTAACCAGAGTTTAAGCCTAGAGATGATGTAACTTGGGATGGTGTTGATGCACGTATTCTTGGTCAAATGCTGAATTCTATGGAGAGTAATATAGTTGACATGGTAACTCATATTGATACAATCGAGAGAACTATGGGAGTATTTGAATGTGCCGTATTCGTGCCAAGATAATTTGTCACGGATTTATGAGCTATCACATGAGTTTTATCGATTTGAAAGAAAGGGGCGCTCTATTACTCGGCTTTGCAGACTTTAAGAGATTGTATGAGGAGTTGAATGTGTTCTCCTATTTTAGCCGATGTTCAACAAATGCAACGTCAAAGGGAACAATTGGCCGTAATGGGATTCTTATGATGTCTTGGTTACCGAATGTGAAAATGTTAGGTCTCAGATTCTTGGAGGAGAGAATATAGCATCACTCACGACATTTGCTCGAGTTCTTCGAGTATCTCGTGAGTCATCTCGGGATACTACATCTATGGTGGGAGTTCAGCCCTTGTGTCCTGCACTCGAACCGGTAGTGGTAATAGGAGTGATGGAGGAACCCGTGGCGGGTATAGTGGGCGTGGTGTCCGAGGAGGAGGCCGAGGCATTGGAATAGGAGAGGTCAAGGTAATCGCATCCTTATGGACAATTCCATATATCTACCGATAATTCGGGAACTACACGAGTTTGTCATTGCTTGTAGCAAACCTGGTCATATTTAAAAATTTTGCTACAAGCTACATGGGAGACCGTGTGGCAGCAACACCGGTTTGCTAATACGACGTCTAATATTGACCATACTCCACGGTCATCGAAGACAAGGTGGTGGTTATGTCAGTGAGGAATATGCTCGGTACACAGTCTCAAATCTCACAGCTGTTTCTTCCACTTTGCTACTTTGGCTCGGACAGTAATGCTACCGCATGTCTTTCGGCTACTTCTCGTCCTTGGATCATTGATTCGGGGGCTTCGATCACATGTCGTCTTTCAGGTATATTTTCCTCTTTTTCTCCATCTTCGTCCATAGTTACTCTAGCCAATGGGTCACCTACACATGTTAAGGGAATTGGCACAGTTAACCCAAGTCCTTCATTACCTTTGTCCTCAGTGCTTTATCTTCCACAATTTCCATTTAACCTAATGTCTGTTAGTAAGTTAACCAAAAACTTTCGGTGTTCAGTAACTTTTATCCCGATTCTTGTGTCTTCCGGGATCCGCTACGAAGAAGACGATTGGTAGAGGACGTGAGGAAGGGGGCTGTATGTACTTGAAGATGCTTCTTCAGATTGCTTGCACAAGTGTTGCGTCCCCACATCAAATCCATTGTCGTCTTGGTCATCCTTCTCTACGTAGTCTTCAAAAGTTAGATTCTAGTTTTCAATCTCTTTCTAATCTAGAGTGCAAATTACATCGTGTTAGTTATACACCTCGAGTCATTAAACGATCAGCATCTCCTTTTTTATTAGTTCATTCAGATATTTGGGGTCCATGTCGTGTGGTTTCCAATTCGGGTTTCAGATATTTTATTACTTTTGTCGATGACTATTCCGAGTTACTTGGTTATATTTAATGAAAGATCGTTCAGAATTATTTTCTATTTTTCGTGCATTTATATCTGAAATTTATACTCAATTTGGCATGCGTGTTAAAGTTCTGCGTTTTGATAATGCTAAGGAGTATTTTTCCACATCCTTTTCTGATTTTATAACTCAACATGGTATGATCCATGAATCTTCCTATCCTGATACTCCACAACAGAATGGTATTGCTGAACGGAAGAATAGACATTTATTAGAAGTAACTAGATCCATGTTATTTGAGATGAAGGTACCGAAACCTTTTGGTCTGATCTTGTTCTAACGCATGTTATCTCATTAATCGCATGCCTTCTTCTATTCTGCAAGGTGGTATTTCTTTTTCCACCTTGCTTCCTAGTGAATCACTGTTTGTCTTACCACCCCGTATTTTTGGTTGTGTCTATTTTGTTCGTGATCATCGACCCGGAGTATCAAAACTTGATCCCAAGGCACTCAAGTGTATGTTTATGGGTTATTCCCGCACTCAAAAGGGATATCGTTGTTATTCTCCATTACTGAAAAAAAATATTTTGTAACAGCTGATGTTTCATTTTTTGAATCCACTCCTTATCATAATGTTCCAATTGATGTGTCCGAATTAGATGAAAACTTGTATGTGACCATCATTCGGTCTACTATTCCCAATGTTTCCCCGGTATCTACAGAGAAACCACCTCCTCTCCCGAGTTTATACACGACGTCATCGTGATGCTACTACTCACTCCCCTTGCTCCTCATGTCACTACTACGTCGACTTCGACTCCGATCCGCCATTAGTTGTCCCTCCTCTTGTATCCGATCTTGATCTTCCTATTGCTCATCGCAAAAGTACACGTACTTGTACTCAACATTCTATTGCAAATTTTATTTCTCACTCTTCGTGTCTCCTACTTTTCAAGCCTTTTTAACTACTTGTTGAACAATATTCTATCCCCAAGTCTGTCACCGAGGCATTACAAAATTCTGGTTGGAGGATAGCAATGGAAGAAGAATTGAGTGCTCTTGAGATTAATCAAACTTGGGACTTAGTACCACTTCCTCTAGGCAAAACTGCTATTGGTTGTCGATGGGTGTATGCTGTAAAAGTTAACCCCGATGGTTCTCTTGCTCGTTTAAAATCAAGACTTGTTGCAAAAGGGTATGCTCAGGTGTATGGAGTTGACTATCTAGACACATTTTCTCCGTTGCCAAACTTACTTACTGTTCGTATTCGTCTCTCTTGCTGCAACGTATAATTGGCCTTTATTTCAGCTTGATGTTAAGAATGCTTTCTTGAATGGCACTCTTCATGAGGAAGTTTATATGGAGCAACCTCCGGGGTTTGTTGCTCAGGGGGAGTCTGGACTAGTTTGCAAATTAAAAAAAATCTTTATATGGTTTGAAACAATCTCCACGAGCATGGTTTGGAAGATTTTCTGAGGTTGTATTGTCTTTTGGGCTATCAAGATGTGGAAATGATCATTCTTTCTTTTATAAACAATCGAGGGAGGCAAACTATTCTTGATTGTGTATGTTGATGATATTATCATCACGGGAGATGACTTTGTTGGTATAGCCGAGCTAAAAGCCTATCTTCAACTTGAATGTTTCAAACTAAGGATTTAGGAAAATTGAAATATTTCCTAGGAATCGAAGTGGCACAATCACAAAAAGGTGTTGTTCTCACAGCAAAAAAAATATGTATTGGATTTGCTCACTGAGACAGGTATGTTTGGGATCAAAGCCTCTTGATTCACCCATGGAACAAGGGGTTAAATTAGTTGCTGATGGAGGAGAAATTCTTAATAATCCCGAGATATAGAAGACTGGTAGGTAAGCTGAATTATCTTACAGTTACTCGACCAGACATTGCTTTTCCCCATCGGTGTAGTAAGCCAATTTTTGTCTTCCCCTCGTACATCTCACTGGGATGCAGTTATTCGGATATTGAGGTATTTGAAGAAAGCTCCGGGAAAAGGAATTCTCTACCAAAACCATGGTCATAACAAAGTTGAAGGTTTTTCTGATGCTGATTGGGCTGGGTCTCTAGATGATAGAAGATCAACTACTGGATATTGTACCTTAGTCGGAGGAAATCGGTATCATGGAAAAGTAAGAAACAAAGTGTTGTTGCTCGCTCTAGTGCTGAGTCGAATATAGAGCCATGGCACAAGTGACGTGTGAATTAGTGTGGATTCGACGTTATTGACTGAAAGTTAGGCTTTAAAGATTTAGTACCCATGACTCTGTGGTGCGATAATAAAGCTAGCTGTGCATATAGCTCCCAACCCCGTGTTTCATGAGAGAACAAAACACATTGAGGTTGATTGTCATTTTATCCGAGAGAAGTTGCGGAATGGAGTAATTCTTCCCGGTCATGTTCGAACCAATGAACAACTTGCGACATCTTTACTAAGTCCTTGGGTAATGGGAGGATAGAACATATTTGTAACAAGCTGGGCATGATTAATATTTATGCTCCCGGCTTGAGGGGGAGTGTTAGGAGTAAGAAGGGTAAATTAGTCTTTAATATATATTAAAGTTTATTGAATAATACAAAGTAACTTTTCTCTACACAAAGGCAGCAGCAGAGTAGGACCCTCCACTTTTTGCTCGGTGTATGGAAAGCAACACATTTAAATAAATACAATCAGTAATCTTGCTTACTTTGGGGCATTCGAATACCACATGTGCCCCGCATGCCCACATACAAAGCACGATCCTCTGAAGCTCCTGTCATGACACAATGCCATATCAGTGAGATTTACATGGCCATGTCAAGTATGTCATTGGTGATTGAAAATGAATATATTTGCTAAACGATGGAGGATAATGTATCAAATGTCCAACACAAGTCCGCAATGCTACATCAATTCCATATGTACCAAGAGTGGACAAAATTGCTCAGGGAATACTCGCAAGATTTGCATAGGCAGAAAGATATACCTGTCCCTCGAAGATGGCCTACTGGATCGCCTACCACCTATAAGCCAATCAATGTGAGGGGCGACTCCAGCTATTTTCAATTCTGGAACCTTGGCCACCACGTCTAAATAGACCAACATCATCATCAGCATCACGACCACTGCCCCAACTTCGGGACGATCTCGATCCTCTCCGGTCTCTAGGACTTGGCCGACGACTCTCGTCTCTGCTAGAAAATCTACCATAGAAATCACTAGGGGGCCCATCATCTTGCAGAGCAGGTAACTGTCAATATAAAAGAAAAGTGAATTAGCTCTAAAAATGCAATTAGCACCAAAACCGACGCTATGGCAATATCTAAGCATGGAAGCAACTGCATTTAAGTGAACCATAGTAATCTCAACCCTATGAGGTATCTTAAGCCCTCATACAACCTTGGAAATTCTTGTAATAGTTTTCCCAGGTGGTGTTGGCTGACTCAGCAACTCCTTTGCAATCTCCTCAGGAAGATCAAAAACCGCCACTTGAACCTGTCATTGGCACCATAAACTATATGAAAAAAATGTACAGCCAAGAACGAAACTATAATGGGAAAATTTATAAAGATAGTGCTCTGGTTTGGTAGATACCCTTTCATCTGCAACCAAATATATCTTCCCTAGTTCATCTGCCGCTGGAGAATACACATCAGATAGAAATCCAATGACAGATCGGGCAGAAAGGAAACCTCTAGAATAAGATGGATCCCGAGTCAATTGCAGCGTAACCCAACCCTACAACACATTTGTCCAGTAGAACATTATAAGATACAGCAGCAGGCACAATTTTCCATAATCTCAAATTACCAGTTAATCAGCAGAAACATACAAAAACCATGTTCTGAAAGACCAATTGGTATCAATGGCTATATAAATGCACTTTCTCAAAATTTGACAGCACATAGGATCAACAAATTATTTTCCCAACATCAATGGTCTGTGCTCCAATAAGCAACCACTTCTTTTCCTAAATCTTTTCCTAAATCTATTAAAAGGTAGGGTTATAGAAGCACAGATGACAAACAAAATTGCCACACATGTCTCTAATTTACCTGCTCATGATTTGTAAGAGACCGAGATGTAGGAGGTTGCGAAAAACCACTCAAATGAGCCAAAGCATCGGCTAGAACATTTACACCTTGCTCTTCAATTAGTTTTTGTGCTGTTGGAGTGAAAAACCCTACAGACTCAGGATGAACCGCTTTGAGGGTCGCAACAACTTGCTCAGCGGATGACTCCAAAACTTCATGCATTGCTGGAGGGCTAATAAACTCAAATGTGCAACCTACACCTCGCTCAATGGATCTGACAGTTCTCCTTTGACTACTTGTATACATCAAGATAGCCGTTCCTTCTTTCCCGATGCGTCCAGTACGAACAGACCGATAGACAAAAGTCTCTGAATCATTTGGCAGTTCATAGTGGATGACCTGGCATTAGGAGTTGCATACTCTTGTTAATCTTATACACATAGCTTTGTGAGAGGACTAACTAATCGTGCAGGTAAACAAACATAAAAAGCTAAATAACCTACGAGATCAACATTAGGGATATCCAGCCCACGAGATGCAACATCAGTAGCAACAAGAACAGTGAACTTCCCCTGCCGGAAACAGAGTTCTCTCCCTCTGATGCTGAGAGATATCCCCATGCAATGCTTCAGAGGCAATGATACTCGTTAATGCCATTGACACCTCATCTGCATCTCTTTTAGTCTGAGTGAAAACAATGGTCTTCCCACCTTTCGCATACACGTAAGATAGATATACGAAAAGGTCATTTATCTAGTAAAAGCACAATCTATTAAAGCCTACCATAAAGCATGTAGGCAAGAACAAAATCAAAGCCTTCTTCCACTAAGCAGGAAGAATCTTAAGAAACAGCATGTAGAGAAATTCAGGACATATGCCTAATGGGAGACATCCATATGCAAATGTTAGTGAATCAAATAAGCATCTTGATTGGGGAAAAAGATATCAAATATGAGGGAAGCATCTCCTACCATGACAACATCACTTAGAATGGTACGCTTTGAAGTTGGAGTTGCTGATATGGCATAAATTTTAATTCCCTCTGCGAGTTTTTCATCTTGTTCTCCAACCTACATCAGGAAAATAAAGAGCAGGTAAACCACATAAGCCATCACACGACATTTTGATGAGCCACATTCCTCCATTTCTACGACTGTACTATGCAAAAATTCAGGCCTATACCCAATATCGGATCAAGCAAGAAGTTTGGGCAGACGGAGACAGAGATTGTTATTGAGAGAAGAACTTTACCAAGTCAATTGTCAAAGGATTGTTCGAGTGCTTTCTCGCCAGTTTCTTCACCCAACCAGGCACTGTGGCAGAGAAAAGCATGCTCTGTCGCTGTGAGGGAAGCTTTTCCAAGATCACTTCCACATCTTCCTCAAAACCAACGGCAAGCATCTGATCAGCTTCATCAAGTACCAAAAATTCCACTTCTCCCAATTTAAGGCTGTTACCGTTGATCATATCAATGATTTGACCGGGAGTCCCGACAACTACATTGACCCCCCGGGAAAGGACACTTTGTTGGGTAATGTAAGAAACTCCACCATAAACACACACGGTGTTTAAGTAAGGTGCAGATTCCTTAATTTCTTTCTCTGCTTGTTTTGCTAATTCCCTCGTTGGTGCTAGGGCCAAAACTCTAGGAAGTCGCCCACGTCTAAGAGACATTTACAGTATAATCTGTCATTAGAAAAATGCTCAAACATTGGAGGTCACCAAGATAATTAAAATTATTACTCAAATACCTTGGACTTCTATGTTCATCACCATCAGTAAGACGCTTCAGTATGGAATCCCGAAAGCTAAAGTCTTCCCCGTTCCAGTCTTTGCATGAGCAATTAAATCATGCCCGTCAAGCCCGGGGGTTAACACCACTCTCTAACAATCACAGAATAGTACAAGGAACCTGAGTTTGCCATTGAAAACATGAAGAAACTTTAGTAGAGTGAACAACGAAGGGGGAAAAGTAATGAGTGATGAGTGAACTATCCTAGTGCTGGCAAAAGTAAAGAAACCAAATATCGAGTTGATTAGAAAAAACCAATTCTGCCTGTGTAAAGCCTTAGTCCCAACAACATCTTAGTGTTGAACAGCTCAATTTGCAGCATAGGATAGTCATCTAATGTAAGCTACAACAGAACATCCCAGAATACCTATTATGATTGCCTGCACTTAACTCCATCTGTGGTTTGACTAGCACATTAACAAAGGTCAAGGTTTTCTACTTAATTTTCCAGCCAACTAAGTATGCTCAAACAAAGAAAAACTCAGCCAACAATAAACAACAGCAATTCATACCAAAGCGAAAATATTGGATAACACAGGGGAAGGAAACAAAGGATAAAGCATACTTGAATGGGAAAGAGATGGGTAATGCCACGTTTCTTAAGAGATTCCACGAGCATCTGAGGCAAACCCAGCTTGGAGAGAGCAAGCTCGTCCTCGCTCACACTCTCAGCCTCGCCGCCCTCAGACACGAAGCCGCCCTCATCCTCACTCGCGTCAACCTCGCTCTCCGAGAACCCACCGGTCCCAACTTCTTGAAAGCCTCCTCGCTCAGCACCGAGTTCGGCGTGGTGATGGCAGACATCACGAAGCTGCTCAGGCACCTCCTAAGGCCGCACCTTTTCACGCACCCACTTTCTAAAAGCCCAAAGGGTCTTCGGACATGGCACTCGCTGGACGAACAGAGCAAGGAATTGAAGTGAGGCTTCTCCAAAAACGACAGAGAAACCACGGCACCAGCCGACGCAGCAGACCCCGTCGCCGCCGTCGTCGGGGTCGGTTTCTTCGACGTCTCCAGAGACTGGCCGTGGCAAATGAAAGACGTGGTCAGCGACCGACAAGCCATTGAAGACGGCACCGGAAAACGCTCAGCGGCGCAGGACTTGGAGTGAAATTCGGTGCTTTGGGGAGGCTGCAAGAAGGAGCAGATATTTCTGGAAGAGATAGAGGCGGGGCTTTACGGAGGGATAAGGTCACGGTGAGGGAGAGAAATGGAGGAGAGATTATATGGCCTTCTATCCTCCACCTCTGTCACCGTTCACCTCAGCTTTCTCGCGTTGCTGCGCTTAGAATCAGAAGCAATAAACCAGCGAACTTCTGGTCGCAGATTTAGGCCAAGCTTTCTCCCCTAAAACAAAGATGCGAACATAAAAGTCCGGCGAATAAAAATGGAACCTGACTTGCGGTCGCAGATTTAGGAAGAAGTACGCCGAGAGAATGGCGCCCTGAGATGAGGCCATCGAGTGGAGAGAGAAAGACCCGTCGTCGGGAGGGAGCGATGGTCGTGAGAGGAATCGCTAGACCGGAAGGAGGTCTCTTGACTATTGATATGGCAAGTGCTGACATGAAGGAGGATGTGTCCTAATGACGTGGTGGATGACATCAATAATGGAGCCAGTGGATTTAATTGATGTGCAGCACATGATGAGGACACTGGCGATGACGTCACTCTATAAGGTAGGTCACCGTATGGCATGTGGGCGCATGGATCTCACGTGTGTAGACTTCTAGTGACGCTTAAAGGCACATCCATTAACGGATATAGACACTATTACTGTTATGTGACTTGTTAGAACAAGATGAGGTTGATGGCAGTGTTTGTTTTCCAAATCAATCAACAAAAAGTGTTGAAATCAGCACTCAAAGATGTCGCGCTTGGTGGATTTGAGTGTGGTTGTTCCTGGTAAGCCATGAGATGGCGTTTGACAGCCTTTCGAGATGAAATGTCCTGAATTGGCTCGTTTGAGGGCAGTGAATCTAGTAGTAGTGTTTTTTCTCTGAGATGGGTAGCGGGAGAGTGTCAAAACAACAACTTAAGGCTGCAAACTGGTGGTGAAAACATGGCTGGTGCAATTGGTCTTGTTACAACCACCGCATAATAGACTCAATGGGCACTTCCTTAGATAACAACGATAGATCTAGTATCATGTAAGACTTTATGAGGCCATAACTAACTATTCTAAATTAAATTTGTTAGATGAAAACATAATTTGATATCTCATAGTTCTAACACTTCTCCTCATGTGTAGTTTGGATTTTAGCCAAAAACTAAAGCATGGAATTATATGATAGAGTAAGAAAATTGGAGCTGAGAAAAATTTGAACTTGAAATCTCTTTATCTAATATCATGTGAGATTTCATAATAAAAGAGAAAAAAAATGTAATATTCCGAATACTACCACATGTATAGTACAAGAACCCTACACATAGGGAGAGAATACTTACACTTGTAAACAACAAATAACCTAATCCCAAATGGAGATCCTAGTTATCTCTAACAGTACATGTATATATACATACATTCTAGAAGTGAAATTTCCTTTAATATGGGCTCTTGGTGGAGCAACTTCAATTAGGAGTTGATCTCTATTTCTTGTTTTCTAACCAAAAGTCAGAAACAATCTAAGTCTAACATGGACTTTGCCAATGCATGCCACATTTGAGTACGCTAAAAAAAATATTGGATCGGGTTTGTTTATGGTGCCAAATTCAAGGTATAATTTAATAGATACCATACAATTAGGTCTTTTGTGATGGGTTGTCAACTCCACTGTATTTTTTGTAGATGGATAGCAAAAACCTAACGTCTTCTAGATAGTTGGAGACCGTGCTTGGACTTTTCATTTTAAACTAAACTTTGAATGGAGAACCCTTTGAGTTGATGTGGAGCATGAACCTTTGAACTAAAACATTTAACATGGGAAATTAATTGATGTGGACCCCTCATGACAAGGCTCTGGCGACCTCAAGCTAAGATCAAGCCCTGCCTAGTTCCTCGGATTTGGTAAGGCCCAAGTTTGTTGGCCTCGGGCAAACTTGGCTCTACCAGATCGGGCGGGGCCAAGCCTTGCATTGAGCGAGCTTGAACCTCATCGACCTATGGTGAGACCAAAGCTCACCAATGGCCAGTCGCCAGTGCCATTGTGGCCAATGACTAGCCAAGTTTGAAGAAGAAGAGAAGGAAAGAAAGAAAAGAAAAGAAAAAAGGTAAGAAAAATAAAATAATAGATTTTAAAAAAATAAAATAATAAAAATTGTTGAAAATGAGTGCATGTAGAAAATATTTTCCTTACTTGAAAGGTTGAAAATATTTTCTAGTTCATTTTCAAATTTCAGCCAAATACTGAAAAATATGATTATTTTCTTGAAAAATAACTTCTTGACACCACATTGTCCGCGAAATGAATGGAGTCTTAGACTTAATTATAAGTGATGTAAATAACAAATAACCTAATCCCAAGTGGTAATCCTAGTTATCTCCAATAGAACATGTATTTATATAAATACAAGAAAATGATGTCATCTTCTAATTGAAGTCGCTCCACCAAAAGTCCATACTAAAGGAATTGTGATAGGTTGTCATCTCCGTTAGGGTGAGCATCGGTTCATAAGTAAACCTTGAATCGACCTAGGATCGGCCCAACCTTGTCGGTCCTGGTCTGGTTCCCAGGGATATCGGGTTGATCTTTGATATTGGGATCTTTAGATCAACACTATGCAAGTTGGTCATTGTTCTTGAGAGTTTAGGGTTGGTTATATATATATATATAATATATAATATATTTGAGGTTGGGACACTGAAGTGCAAAACTTGACACGGAGGGACACTTAAGTGCGGAAACTTTGAAAATGTATACTTAAGTGCCAGTTTCAGAGTAAAATAGATCACTTAAGTGCCACTCCAGCTAAAATCCGGCTAAATTGCGCGTGGCAATTTTACTGGCGAAGTGAGTGCAAAACGGTATCATTTTGCACGCCGACGTGACAAAAAATTGTAAAACGACGTCGGTTTATGTTTGATGTTTAAATAATTAATATAAAAATTAATTAAATTAAATTTAAACTTAATTTTATTTAAAAATATTCTACAAAATAAAAAAAAAATAAAAATTAAAAAAAGGGGGTGAAGGGGTGGCGAGGGCCGAGCCCTCGTCATTGCCGCCTCCTTGCGAGTCACCGGGAAGGGCCGACGACGGAGGGGGTAGGGTTGGTTGGGGTCGCCAGCCCCGGCCAATGGCGGCGAGGGCTCGCTAGGGCCCTTCCTAGCGATGCTCCCCCATTGTCGCTGGCCCTTCCCGGCGATGGCGGGGAGGCGGTGAGGGCTTGCGAACCCTCGCCCAGATCTGAGCGAGGGTCGCGGCCCTCGTCATGATCCGGTGAGGATTGAGGCCCTTGCCGCTAGTCGGACGGGGTTCGGCGACCCCGGCGACCCTCCCCCTCCTTCGCTGGCCCTTCCCGCGGTGGCGGGAGGGCTCGGCCTCACCGCCCCTCCGACCCCCATTTTTTTTTTAATTTTTAGTTTTTTTTATCTTTTAGAATATTTTTAATAAAATTAAGTTTAAATTTAATTTAATTAATTTTTATATTATTTATTATATATCATACACAAAATGACGTCGTTTTGCAATTTGTCACCACGTTAGTGTGCAAAACGACACCGTTTGCACCCAACTCACCGGAAAATTTCTACGTTAGCAATTTGGCCGGATTTTGGCCGGAGTGGCACTTAAGTGATCTACTTTACTCCGATTTTGGCACTTAAGTATATTTTTCCAAAGTTTTGGCACTTAAGTGTCCATTCGTGCCAAGTTTTAGCACTTGGGCTGAACTTCTGCCAAATATATTTCATATATTATTTATAATTTTTAATATAAAAACCTAAGTCAAATGGTATCAACAATATTAAACGATTTTCTCGAGTGTCGAAAATGGCATAAATAGTATTAAACGACTCTTCACGACGTCCTCCTCCAATACTCATTATGTTTTATCTTCTTTGTCCTCTTAGTCTTCAATTTGCCAAAATTGAAAGAAACAACTTATTCGCTCGACACTCGTCTCGCTCAACTTCCCTGCTCACAACTCAACTTCCCATCTTGTCTCATATCTCTATAAGTAGTGTTTATCGTTTTTATGGTTTCTTGCTTTTAGTAGGTGTGAAATTTTTATTATTGCCTTATCCTAAAATTTGTTGAATATGTATTAGTATTTATAATTTGATTGCATAATGCCGCATTATTAATAGATATGTAATTTAAAATGGTATATTTTCCTTTTCATTGAATACAAAAATGAAACAAAAAAATTATCAGTTTTTCTCAAGTTAACTCTAACTAGACCAAATCCATTGGATCGGTCTAGTCCTTGGTTCTAGACTCAATAGGGTTAGTCCTTAATCCCAAAAATTGAGGACTAATACCATGTAGGTTGGTCCTAAGGTTAAAGGATTGGCATAACCCGAACTATGCTCACCCATATTCTCTACTGTATTTTTCTAGATGCATAGCAAAAAGCTAAAGTCTTCTAGATAGTTAGAGACCATGCTCGGACTTTTCCTTTTAAACTAAACTTTGTATGGAGAACCCTCTGAGTTGATGTGGACACCTCATTGCATGAACCTTTGAATTTGAAAACATTTAAATGTTAGAAATTTTTTTCGGCTACAAATCCTTACTCGCCGGTGAATATCTTGGGTTCTTACCTTCTCGTTTTTTACTTGTTTGTAACACTTAAACTATTCTTTATCTATGAACATTTAGATGTTAGTTCTATGGACTTGTTGCCTTAATTATTCAAATAATTTCGAAGTTAATGATTGAATTTTTTTATTATGCTTTCTTGCATTTTGTTATTCATTTTACTCAAGATGTATATTTGTCACGCCCCAAACCCTCGAGTGTGTGACCA
Source organism: Eucalyptus grandis (assembly GCF_016545825.1). NCBI lineage: Eukaryota > Viridiplantae > Streptophyta > Magnoliopsida > Myrtales > Myrtaceae > Eucalyptus > Eucalyptus grandis. The sequence continues at coordinate 36,873,876 of NC_052619.1, forward strand.
TCCCTCCAAGATTGTTTAGTTGTGACATCTCGGGATGAATCACCAATTCATTCTTTTTATCTTTTAATTAACCACAAGTGGATCATGCATAATAACTCCCAACAACAAAATATAACAAGGATAATAAGGAAAATACAATAAAATCAAACCAACACACTTCTTTTATATATTTACTATTTACCCTAGGAAGTTTAGTAATTACAAGCCCATCACAAAGGGGCAACTTCTTATGCGACTGATATATAAAAAAGGGTTAGAAAGGTCGGGGTTAACTTAACTCCTTTATCATATGGGCTATCCAAAAAGCAATTCCCACACAAGCACTAGTTCACTAGAGCAAGCTATCAAGCCTTGGAAAATGACCAATGAGATCCCCATTGAACCTAATGAACCAGGCCACAAAACAATGGAGAATCAGATGATCTATTCCCTCATTAATCCATATAGTGCTGGTGTGATTCAAAAAAGTCACCTTAGTTCTTGTCACTACATACTTGGCCATGGTCCATTCAGAGGACACGAGGGTCCCAAAATGAATAGGGTGCACATCCATAACTTCGGGCCTAAAAACATTTAAACAATAACTAGTGAGATAAACTCAAGAATTAAATTCCCTAAATCTCACGTAGGATGATCATTTGCCTCGAAAACGGTCTAAAAATTCAATATTATTGTTGATGGCAGATCTGTCATGCCTTGAACCCCAGGCATGCACACATCCCTTGACGGTCGACTAAAATGCGACGTTCCTAGGATGTGTCGTCGACCCATTCGTCTTATGAACATGCAGAAGCGAATTAAACAGATACCCTAACAACCATCTGGGATAGTCTAAAAACATACCAATGCCTTTTATCCACAAACCAAACACACTTTATATACACATTAGGTTCAACCTACAGGTTTATATAGAGGACTCTATATCCAAAAAGAAGCTACTAAGCCAACTCTACCTCGGACCCTACCTACTCGAGATCCAAGTCTATTACGACACCATCTGGAATGTCGATGTGGATCAGCTATCTCTACTCTGGACCCTTTAGCCTCGGGCCTCGAGTTCGCTATGATATCGTCCAGTATATTGATATCCATGGGACCAAGTTCTTCTTCATCCTTGGGTTCGATGGTAGGCCCGTCAAAACCCTCCAAAGGACCCTCCCGAATCTCGTTGGGCTTGTTAAGGAACCACACTTTGAAGCAATGAGGTACCAAGTGAGGTAGGCCCTCATCGACCCAAATAGTGGTTACCATAAGCTCACGGGTCTAGGTGGTCCCGAGGATAGGGAGAAGGGTAGTCTCGATCTCCACCTCCTGTGGACACTTAAAATGAATGTGATGAACCTCCATCTAAGGACCTAAAAAAATGGTTAACCACGATGAGGTGAGATAAATCTCAGCGAGTCTATACCCTAAACCTTGATTAGGACAAGAATTCACTTAGAGGTAGTCTAAACAGACGTCACACATAGACTTACCTCGTCTCAGCACCTCCCTGCACATTAGTATGCCACATATATCATATGAATACATCAAACATATTTCATAACTGGAACACATCAATTCATTTTTCAAACAATTACAGGGGTTTTGATTATAAGGCCAAACTGTTATGACACGTCTCATTCCGTGCCACTCAATTTTGTCCCATAATTAGTTGTGGCTATCTCAATCACTCACACATGTCCTAGTTATTACGACCCATCGGCCATGTCCAACTCAACAGTCGGTAGTCATCCGGCATAACCGGGCGTCGTCTCGCCCCATTGAACATGGCATCGTCTCGTGTAAACACATCGGGACAACATTCCATGAGGAGCATTAGCCCAGCCTCCATTGCAATCGGCATCCGTTAACATGGGGCTTCCGAACTTAATTAGGAATCGTCCTGTGTAAACGCATCAGGACGAGTTCACTACCTTGCGTAAATGCATCAGGGTATTTAGATGATCACACACCAGCACATACTTGGCCAAGAATATCGTGCTTTGTACTCAAATACCTCAATTTCAAATAATGGACTTGGCCAATTTTTTTTGTATTAAAAATTTCCAATAAAATAATTGTGCGTGGTCACACATTCAAATCAAACTAGTAAACACGGTACTCTCCCAAATTTATAAATCAACGATTTTATATAGCACATAAAATATTTTTAGTGTCAAAACCCGACACCCTGTATTTTTCTAATTAAATACCATAAAATCATTTTTTGGTAATAATAATCCAAAACAACAATCAAGTACCCAATTGCACAAATACAAAATCAATTTCACATATAAACGCATCCATGACGATTAGCGTAAAATTTTGCAAATCGGCTATTCTGGTACAATTTACACTGATTAAAATTTAAACTAATCTGCTTAATTAGTCTAAATAATCTAACCAAACTAATCTAGTTAATCTAACTAAATTAATCTAGCTAGGCTAACTACATTAACGTAATAAGCTAACTAACTAACCTAACTAACTAGTCTAGGTAACTAACTAAGTTACACTAACTAAACTAACCATTAATCCTTAATTAAGCCTAAACTAATCCACTAAGTGCAATTAAATTTATAATCCAAGATTAGGGCGTTAACTTATTAGATTAGCGAGACGATGAGTTCATGGTGTTGGCGGTGCGAAGGTGGTGAGGAACTGTAATTACGGCACCACCAACGGAAGCTAAATTGAGGCTGAAAATAGCCTTACAAGTCATGGCTAAAGGGAGGGGAAACCAGTTCTGTGGTTGGTCGGTTTGGGCTGAGGCGGTGCTGGCTGGACTGAGACGGGTGGTTGGACAAACGGCAGGGGTGAGCTAGCGGCCTGGTCAACGGTGAGGGATGCTCGACGCCAGGCTGGAGTTGATCGGGTGTGGGGATGGGCTGGACAAGTAGGGGTTAAGGACGACGAGCTGGCGAGCTGGCTAGTGGTAGGTAGACGGCGGGGCATGAGACGGGATGGCGGTGTGGTGAAGCGTTGGACTAGATAGCACGGGGCTGACTAGCTTTGAGCTGATGGCTAGTGGTTTAAAGGGAATGAAGATGAAGAAGAATTGAGGAAGAAGAAGAAGCAAAGCGAAGCGGTGGTCGGTTGGTAGGGGTGTGCGCACAACCAAGGGGGACAAGGGGAGAGGAAGTCAAGATGAGGGCCAATCACCTTGCGTGCAAAATATCCCATGCAATGATAAAATTGGCACAAAGTCTTCAGCCACAAAAATCCATGCATCCTCCAATGGCTATTTTCCACCATTTCCTCACCCAAACAAAGTCTTTTGGTAGCCCAAAAAATCCCATGCAGTAGCCCCTAAGAATTTCTTCCATTTTCTTCACAAACCAAGCCATTTTGGTGACCAAAAGTCCATGGCGTGCCTATACAAATTTTCCTTCAATTATTCACATAACAATTCAGATTGGTGGCCAAAAATCCAATTAAAAATGCCCATCCGAATTTCTCTTGCATTTCTTTTTGCCGAATTGATTTTTTTTTTGCAATTTTCCGGGCTCAGCGGAATTTCTTCAAAAGATGAGACGAGATCCTAAAAATAAATCATGACACGCTCAAACGTTCGATTCTCAATTTCGTGGTTAATGTATGTTCAATCGTGACACGGTCGATAATTTTCAATCCACGTTTATGTATGTTCGACTCGTTGGCAACTCTCGGTTGTCATAAAAATTTCAAGGTTTCAATTACGGGTACCGAGTACAGAATCGATAGAAAATCCGGTTAGTGTCGTTCGACACGAATTTTGCAATCATGTAGAATCACCTGCAATTCAATTACGCCATTCCGTTGAATTGACCTTTATCCAATCACTAATCGATTATAACGATATCGTACTGATCATTGCTGATCATCACGGTCGAGCAGTCAATTTCTGATTGAATTCTCAAGTCTGTCATCTATATATCCCTTGAACGGCTTCACTTTATAAATCAGTTAACTCGTGAGTGGCCAACTCAGAGAAAAAAAGGATTATGGGCACGTTGACGAAATGCCCATTTCATATAATCAAGACGGGTCAAAATTCAGGATGTCACAAGATCAATTGCAAAGCCCTTACTTTGCCTTATCTATAAACAAGAGGTGGACAACTCATCCTCTCAATGCCCTCATAACATAATCACATAGATAATTCTCACAATAATCCACATATTTAAGAGGCATAAACAAGAACATTTAATGCCCATAACCATGCACAAATGTCATTAAAAAATCCAGACGTAATCAAAAATCTTTTTCATGCACATTACACTCATATATGTCCAAATTATTACAATCATTCTTGGCCACAGCCAACCTAAAGGTTGGCAGTCTTTCGATATGATCAAGCATTGTCCCGGCCCATTGGGTATAACATCATCTTGAAATTCATACGCATCAAAATGACATTCTACTTGGAGTATCCGTTCGGCCTCAACCGTGACTTGACATCCGGACCCCCACTGGGCATCCAAACTTAGTCACGTATCGTTCTGCATGTTCATACCCATCATGACAAAACCATTATCCCGATTAGGACCATTATATGGTCACACGAGCACTCAACAATTCGAGCCGATTCTTATCAACTTGGCATTTAATTCATACATAACAAGCCAATGCAAGAGTATTTAAGTGCTCACATACTACGTAATAAACAACTCTACACATAATAAGCCATGAAACACTCTCACTTGTCCATGCAAGCACACCAACTTGGCATTTAATTCCATCACTCCATAATTCACTTTAATATGCCTTTAAAACTTCCTTTCAAGTAACAATTCACAAACAATGCATAAGCTTACCACTTATCAATCGTTAACATAACTTATCTCAGACATTTATCACAATTTAGGATAAGTTATTACAACTACTTATCATGTTTAAGATAGGCTATTACTTGAAAAATGGTAAATTATCATCAAATACTAGACAAGCTATCTCTTAAAGTATGATAAGCTATTAATTAAAACATGATAAGTTATCAATCAATATAGGATAGGTTGTCACCTAACAATTGATAAGTTATCATACCCAAGCAGGATAAGTTATCATTATTCAAGATGACCTATTACTACCAACTATCACTATCCATGATAAGTTATCACCTAAGTACTTATCACCTATCAAGATACGCTATAATCTAATCCACGTATTTCTAACTTAATCCTCACTAATCCACTCTTAATTCTAAATTAAAGTACAATTATCACCCTTAACAAGTGTTAGGAAGTAACTTACTCTAATTTAAGCTAAAACCCATGATGGATGACGAATGAACAGCTAGCAAGTGGCACGATGAGGGTGCAGTCACGGTGAAGGGCGGATGGCAATGGCTCATGGATGGACGCTCATGGCATGGCAATGTCATGAGAGGGACGGCAATCGTGGTTCACAACAGTGAGGAGTGGCCGAACCAAAAGAAACAAGAGAGAAAATTGAGAGGGTAGGGTGGTTTTTGGGAGAGAATTGAGAGAGTGTAAATGAGAAATGAGAAGAATGAGAGACAAGGGAGAGAGTGGGTAGCTTATCCATCAAGCACAAGCCAACTTACTCTAGCCTATTCTCTCCTAAATACTTCTTCTCCAAGCAAAATTACTTGCCTAAGAATTACTCTTGCATATATCTCCCATAAATGCTCGTTAAGAGTGCAAGACAAACGAAGAGAAGCAAATTTGGACTTCCCTTCTTCATATGGGTGTGAACTACAAGGGGGCAAGAAGACAATTTTGTCCCCATCCAAGTAAAGGGCTTCTAGAAGGCTTGAGGGCAAAATGGTAATTTCACCATTCAACATACTATTTATGCACAAAAGTTAAAATCTTCTAGAATCTTAAATTGGCTCAAAATGGGATTGGGCCCATTTTCTCTCTCCCCTTGGACCTTGCCATGGCTAAAATTCTCTATGGGTTTGTCCATGGGTTTGATTTCTTATGGGCTTCTCATCTTGGGCCATTTATGTGTAAATTTCACAAAATAATCCAAAATGGGTCTTAAAGGGCAAAAATGTAATTTTTTTTATTTGTTTGGGCCCTTTTGGCCGAAATTTAAAGGAAATTTGTGGGCCCCATTGGGCTTCCAATTTCATGTCCAATTTTACTTATCCAAAATTTAGGGTTCACCAATAAATAAAGAAATTGGTGAAGCAATATCAAATGGCTGTTTCTTAATCCTCTAAAGTTCGATCATAATTTATGGTTGAAATAGATCAAATGTGACCTTGGCATAATTAAAAGCAAAGGGCGGCCTTTAGGGGTTTCGTGAGTTCTACTTATGGTGAGCCTTTTCAATTCATGGATGACTCTCGATTGTCATGTAATTATCAATGATCAATTGCTTGTCCTAAAGTACACAATTATTTCGAATTGGTTTAGTATCATTTGTAATTAATACAGTAATCGTGCGGAATCACTTGCAATTCGATTATATACTATTGTTCGATCTATAACCGTTCTTAGATTGGTTTGACATGGCTTAAGTTTGTTCAGAACCAATTTAAATTCTAATTCTATTAATTGTGCATTGATAAAAGTAACTCCTTATCATATCCTAAATATGGTTGAATTTTGAGGATGTTACAATATTATTATATCATGTAAACAAATTGAATTAATTTAATAGGTAGAATTGTGTTTTCAAAATAAGCAATGAATAAATAATAACAGAGATGATTCGGTATTTAAAAAATAATTTTACAAGCCTAGCCTCACAATGGTATATGACTTCTCTTCAAACCCGACTGCTTTTCTCACGAGAAGTTTCCAAGTAATAGTATACTTTTTCTCCAACTCTCTCTCTCTTTCTCTGTCCAGGGAACCCGGCCCACGGATGAAACATCGAAGCTTCATCAATGACGAAAGCCTCACAATTGTTGCAATATCGCTTTCAATCCTTCTGCTCCTCTCTATAATTAAAGCACACGAAAAATTGCGTCATCAAATACGTCAACCCCCAGCTGGTCCTTTGGAGGGCGATTCTGACCTGAATTTGCAGTTAATAAAAGTTTATTCTAAAAATGGATTCACCTTATTAAAATAATTTTACGATGTATTACCATGTTGTTTTGTTTAGTTATAATATGTGTAGCGACGTGATTCATACCATACATCTGTCAACATCGTAGAAGTGCCGATGTCTTCGATGGCAACTTCGGATGAATTTGTATTATAGTTGAGCATGAAGTTGTTTAACATCATTTTGAAATATAGAAAAAGGACTGAAAATTACAAACATCAATTGTAGCAAATAAACATAAATTACAAGCATTATCATCCCATACATGAATTTTGGATAATGATGAAGTGTGAAGTTAGCATCAAACCATAATCAATGACGATTCCATCTCATGGTAGTCACGTTGCTTTCAATTTCTTCTCTCTGTCTCTAAAATTGACGGGTACCAGGCGGTTCTTGAGATGGGGATTCTGACAAGTATTAAATTCCAATATATAAATATTCATCGATCAGAAAATTAACCGCAGTGAGATGCATGAAAATTTTACACTCCAAATTGATTGTTAGTTGGGCTTAAGGCCCTTTAAATTAGCATAATTCTAAACTCAATTAAGCGTACACTCTAGTTCCCAAAAACATGTTAAGATATATTTTTGTTTGGCTATAAAAACAATGAGTGAAATAGACGTATTAGTTCCAATAGTAAAAGGCCGACAATTTCATAAGGGAGATTACTGAAAGGAAATTCAAGTCAAACCTATCAATATATTTTATTGAACCCATTTTCATTTAAGATTTTTAAATTAATAAGTCATGAATGATACATTAATCATTTCACACCAGGCTAAATTTTCAATGTTTGATTTTTTCAACTCGCACGTGTAAAATTATCATAAGAGTTCCATGGCATACAGCTTTGATTATTATTATAAGAGGTGCTCGATAAGGCAAAATTGAGACAAGAGTCGACCATTCCTTCCGAAGTACTGGGCCAATGTCTCAGACCTGCCGGGACAGGAGGGTGAACCTGAAAATGTCCAAAACACTCCAATAATAGAGTACGCCCACCAATAATATTCGCCATATAAAATATAATTGATGCGATTATAAAACTGAAAATGTCCAAAACACTCCAATAATAGAGTACGCCCACCACTTTTCCTTTGCGGCTTCTGGCAACAAGGATTTGGCCTCTGGTCTCGAAGAACCTCCATCAGCAACTCGTAACACGAAGCAAAGTAAAAAGCAATGGAAGGCAGAGTTCTTTATGCGATCCTCCTCGCTGCCCTCTCTCTTGTTGTTCTCTACTTCTTCCGAACAAGACAATCCAAAAACCTTCCCCCATCCCCTCCTTCTCTCCCCATCATCGGCCACCTCCACCACTTGAAGTTGCCCCTTCACAGGACCCTCCACAGCCTCTCCACCAAGTATGGCCCCATCATGAGCCTCCGGTTCGGGGTCCGCCAGTTCGTGGTCGTGTCGTCGCTGCCGCTGGCCGAGGAATGCTTCACCAAGAACGACATCGTGCTCGCCAATCGCCCCAAGCTCTTCATGACCAAACACCTTGCCTACGACTACACCACCATCGCCACGTCACCCTATGGCGACAGGTGGCGCAACCTCAGGAAGATCGCTACCATCGAGGTTCTCTCGGCGCACCGCCTCAACATGCTCTCCCACGTACGGAGGGACGAGATCCGGCGGCTGATGCTCCGGCTGGCCCGGGGCGGGTTCGGGTCCCACCACCGCGTCGAGCTCAAGACTCTCTTGTCGGAGCTGACGTTCAACATCATGATGAGGATGATGGCGGGGAAGCGGTACTACGGGGAGGGCGTGAACGTCGACGAGGCCGAGGCGATGGAGGCGACGGAGGTCATTAAGCAGATCTCTAGGAATGGCGGGATAAGTTACGCGGGCGATTTCCTGCCCATTCTTAAGTTGGTCGATTACAATGGGCTCAAGAAGAAGGTGGGGGCGATGAAGGTGAAGATCGAGGCGTTCATGCAGAGGTTGATCGATGAGCATCGGAGGAAGAAGGGCGACCCGGAGCTCGCGAACAGCATGATCAGTCATCTCCTGCGTCTACAAGAGTCTCAGCCGGAAGACTACTCGGACGTCATGATCAAAGGGCTTGTCCTCGTAAGCGTTGTTTCTTGTTCCTCTACATATCCACTTGTTATTTTTTGGGGCAAATCCGTGCCGTGTCTCATCAGTCGTCTCTCCCTGCCAGCTGGTATACGTTGTCAGTCGTTGCATTAATATCTTGTCACGTCAGCGTAGAATTGACCGTTTATGTAGCTTCTATTTCGAAGATTTAGAACGCACCTTCGCCACAAATGATAATACTAATTATAATAATGGCGAAAAATCTTAAACAAAAATTCGTCGCTCTCTCTCTCTCTCTCTCTCAATAATACTAAAATCTTGGAAATACTATTTTACTGAATAAATGTATAACTAGTAGGTTTTTTTTTTTTTTTTTTTAACTAGTAGTTGCAATAGCTATTGTAGTTTTTTTCTCCACATATATTGTCTATTTTCCTCGAGAGTGACATTGCGATTGGGCTGATGTTTGTGGATGTGGATGCTAGGCCGTTCACTCTTAGTTTACCGGGAAAAGATCACCAAAAATCCTAAAGTTTGCCCAAGTGACATATTTACCCATTTTTTTTTTGTGACGTGAAATACCCCAAACTTTTCAAGCTGTGGCACATTTACTCCATCAATAGCATGTTTGTCTATTTTTTATGTTTTTTTTTTTTCTTTTTTTCTTCTTCTTCCCTCTGCTGGAGTCCAACGAGGGCTACCCTTGCCTGGGTTGGCTAGGACCACCCTCGTCGGCGTCAGGCGAGGGCCTCCCTTGTGCCCTTGCCGGCATCGGGCAGGACGGCCTTCGCCTGACGCGAGCCAGGGCATCCCTCGCCAGGTCTTCGCCGGCGTCGGGTGAGGGCCTGGCGAGGGATGCCCTTGCTGGCATCGGGCAAGGGCGTGAGTGAGGCCCTCACTCGACCCAGCTGAGGGCCGGCCTCACCCGATGTTGGCGAGGGCGACCCTCGCCCAACGCCAGTGAGGGCAGCCCTCGTCGAACTTCGACTTCCCTCCGCCGGCCATGGCTGGCCGGTGAAGGGAAGAAGAAGAAAAAAAATTAAAAAAAATTAAAAAGATCAAAATGTCCTATAATTTTGGGGGTAAATGTATCACATGACAAAAGTTTATGGTTTTTTGTGTCACAAAAAAAAGTTTGGAGTAAATGTGTCATGGTTTGTAAAGTTAGGATTTTTCACGTCACAAAAAAAAAGAGAGAAAGTTAGGGGTCTCACTTTAGGCAAAGTTTAAAGTTTTTTCGTGGTTTTTTTCCCTAGTCTACCACTTGGATATTTTCATTATTGGTGGGCCTGTGGTAAATGACATGTTGTGTTTCAAATTTTTTTCCTGACTTAATATTATATTTACGGTGCCCTTTTCTTTATTTTTAGATGGTCTTATTGTAAGTATTGTTATTGTCATTTGAAGTCTTATTATCTTGACTCCTAAAGTCGATTTACCCATTAACTTCTTATACTTATGCGCAGAATTTGTTAACTGCCGGAACAGACACATTATCAGTAACATTAGAGTGGACAATGGCAAATTTATTAAACAACTCTGAAAAGTTAAAGAAGGCCCAAGATGAGATTGATTTTGTGATTGGCCATGATAGTTTGTTAGAAGAATCGGATGTTTCAAAACTACCTTACCTTCAATGCATTATCTTGGAGACCCTTCGACTAAACACGACGGCACCACTTCTCCTCCCACACGTGTCATCGGCTGATTGCACTATAGGAGGATACTTCGTCCCACGTGACACTATTGTGATGGTGAATGCATGGGCCATTCACAAAGATCCTCAGTTGTGGGAGGATCCATTGAGCTTCAAGCCCGAAAGGTTCGAGGGCAATGGCAGCGAAAAGCAACAAAAGCTAATATTGCCTTTTGGACTGGGACGGAGGGCATGCCCTGGTGCCCCCTTGGCTCAGCAGGTCATGGGGTGGACGTTGGGCTTGTTGATTCAGTGTTTTGATTGGAAAAGAGTAAGCAAAGAAGAGATTGACATGATGGAGGGCCCAGGGGCAATCATGCCAAAAGCAGTACCTTTAGAATTAATGTGTAAAGTACGCCCTTCAATGGAGAAACTCGTCCCCAAAGATTAAGTTGGTCGATTAGTTTGTCATAAAATGGTTGGTTGACATACTTTCATGCTATATCTAGTAAGAGTCCACATCTAATTTATGAGTTCAACTTTTGTATATTTTCATTTTCTTAATTGTTTTGGAACTTTTTAAACTAGGGTCCTAGTGTTATGGATATGTATGGTGCAAATGGTGACTCTATGGATTGTTCTTGTACAAGTTCAGTATTACCTTTCTTGAATAAATGTATTCGTTCTGAAAGGATACACTTAGAGTTTATTTATTTATTTATTTATTTTGTGCTTTAATTTTCTCTCGCTAATACAAGGTTGCATGCTTTTTTAATCTGCCTTCTTTTCGCGATTTTCTTTCTTTACCCCCATGTTTTTGCTATCGAGGAAGTTGCTCTTCTCTATGATCTTTCTATAGATATAGGTTACATTTGGTTCAGTATTTGCAATGGGTTTTGAGTCCAATGCCAATACTGAAAGCCCAAAGCTACTTGGGGAAATGTAATTGTGTTTGGTAAATTTTTTTTGCAAAGAAACTTTAAGTTGAATGTGCGTTTGGTAAAGAAAAATTTCGTAATAGGCTTTGATGGATATAATATATATATATATATTTAAATTGAACTAAACCCACCGGACCGGCAAAGGGCTGCCTCCTTTTTCAATTAAAAAAAAATAAACAGGGGCAAAATCGAAAATATAAAAAATTAGTGAGGGTAGTTTTGGAAGAGAAAAAATAATTTTAGCATTTTGGTCGGGGCTCTTTTAGTGGCGTTTCATGCATACACCTAAATAAAAGGGCATATCGTTCACCTTTCGAGTCCGAGGTTACTTTCGTCCTTGTTCAAGTTCGGAGTTCTCTGGTAATTTTATTAAAGAATTAGTCTAAAGTGATCCTGCTTGTTCCAACCGTGGCACGTGACAAACTTAACCCGTTGACAGGAGACGGCCTAGACCAACAAGCTTGGTTAAGTTGTGGCTTGGCTACAATAAGGCAATGGTTAGGCCAAGGCCAGGTTGACTAAGGGTGCGCTTTGGAATTGGCATTTCCACGCAACTTTAGGCCTCCAAAGTCCTTTGGGCTAAAAAATGAGTGTTTGGCAAAATGTTTTGTAAAGATACTTGGCTGAAAGTCTGCATTGTGAAGGCTGAAAGCCCAAGGTAGGTTGGGGCTGCCTTGGGCATTCAGCATGCCAAAAATGTTGAGCTGAGGGGAGAAAAAAAAAATTTCTTCCCAAATTATCCTTGTTGATTTTTCGTTTTTCCAGTTTTGCCCTCTCATCGTCTTCTTCTTTCGCAAGTGGATACTGTTTATCTTCTTCACGGATACAACCTTGCCCGCGTCGGTGTCGTGCCCGCACCATCCACTGTGCCGGCAGCCCTCGACCACGCCGGCACCACCCGCGCCGGTGACACAGAGCCCTCTCTCGCTCCATCGCCATTCCGCGCCCCCGCGCCCACCGTCGCCGCGCCTCCACCAAATCTGAACCCGAGAGGACCGTTGCCCCTTTCGAAGCGAAGCCCTTGCAGCAGATCGTGAAGCTTGCCACGCCGATCTCGCTTGATGACCGCATCACCATTGACTGCTCGCCTCCGCCCGATGCTGTCGTCGCTCAGTAGCTCATGACCCAGCGCTTGAGGCCCTCATTGCACGACTGCTGCTATCACGATCTCTCTACTTGAGTGCCCCGACACTTGCATATCTGAGCTCGCCTCCGCTCGACGTCGTCGCCGCCTAGCAGCCCGCGACCCAGCACTTGACTCCACCGCGTCGGCCGATGCTTCCACTCGCCGTTTGCAGGATCTCCGCCTCAGCAGCTCGCCTCCATTGCACCTCTGCCCACCGTCTTCCACTCGGTCGCCGACCCTTGCGCTTCGCTGTGACACTGGTTTTCCCCCTTCGCCGGAGCCCAACGCCACTGCACCTTGGCACCACCACCCGCAAGCGGTTGTCGGCGAGGTCCTCTCGCAACCTCGATGCCTTGGATCTAGGTCGCGGCGGGGTTGCCGGAGGTCGAGGTGGCGTCGCGCAACCTCACCACCCCAGATCCGGGGTCGCCTTAGGTCGTGGTGGCGTCGTGTGACCTTGGGCAGCCTTTGCCGATGGTCTTCAGGGGTCAGCAGGGTCGTTGGAGGTCGCAGCGGCGTCGTGTGACCTCGGGCGGCCTTTGCCGGTGGTCTTCAGGAGTCGCTCGACCTCAAGCGGCCCTCCTTAGTCGTCTCCCAGGCTGCCTAAGTCGGATGTCGGCTGCCGGCAACAAATTTCGATCGTCGGCGGCCGCTTGTCCTTGCCGGTCAATTTTATTTATTTATTTATTTTTTTATCACAAAAGCCCTTTGTAAATGTAATTCTCCCAAACACCATTTTGCTCAAAGGTACTTTACAAAGGGCTTTCAAACTCAATTTACCAAACACAGTTTGCATTTTGAAAAACATCTTTAACTTAAAGGTTTTTGTATTTTCCTAAAGACTTTCCCCAAAAGCCTTCCTAAACGCACCCTAAAAGGAGGGAATGATTTCTCTAGATTGAGGCGACCTGTAAGGTTTCTAAGGTTCCTATAGGCTATAAATGACAATTTTTGAGCTTGAGAGAAGGAGGCGACGATTGAACCACCAAAGGTCTCAGCAACCATTTTTTTATTTTACCCCTCTTGGCCAACCCCTTTTCCGATCACCAGATCAAGCCCCGTCTTTCCATACACTCAAAACATATAAAAACAGCATGAAATCTTGAGTATCGATAGACAAATTCTTCACCATTTGAGTTGTCAAGAACCACACCCCCCTTCCCCCAACCCCCAACAAACCAAAAACCAATATAGTGTATGCCACCCAATTCGAAGGGTTATGTTCCATCGTCAAAACAACTCTAAATACAGCTAAATACCGGCAACATTTCAATTTGGATCAATCTTCTGAGCTGTGTGGCCTGGGACACCTCCTACGGGGTCCATTCTGGGTAGTTATCTGTACCATCACCAGGAAAACAACGTCGCAATCAAAATCCATTGGTGCCAAACAAACAAAGGAAAATATTATGGAATTTTAATTGAAATAAGAGAATTACAATCGGCCAGGTTGGTCGACCAGAACAAATGTTTAGGGTTTGCATGATTAGATTACTTTTTCCATGTTTACTAATTTTATCACTTGTTTATTCATCATAAAATCATTCTTCATGAATTTTAAGTAAAATTTGCCTGATAAACTGCATGTTGGTTCATGCGTTAAATTTGAATGTTAGGCGTTGCCGTTTAATTCATATAATTCTTATATTAGATTAATTAGGAGCTTGCATCTTTTTTTGCCCCTTAAAAAAGAAATAAAAATTCAAGTTTGCATATTTAGTAGTTGCATGATTAGGAATATCCTCATCTACCTATATTTAGGAGTTTACAACTGTAGGTATATTAGGAATTTACATAAGAATATCTATTTATATCTCGATATCGCGTGTTTAGGCATTTTCAAATTTGCATTTACAGTGAAATTCATATATAGGCATGTTTATATTGCATAATAGAATAGGATTTGCGTCTTGTACAATAAAATTGATCTTTTATTGCATTAGGGTTTTCCGTGAATAAGTGATACGATGGATGTTTCAAAGTTACTTATTTTGTTACTATTTTTGTGTGATTAAATTTCACATTTGCATTCCATAGGAAGGGACAAAAGATTATTTCTTAAATTTTATGCCGAGCCACGGGAACATATACATATGGAATACGGGAATTTCCACCTTGTTGAAGATCTAGTGGTTCTACCCGAAGACTTAAATGAATAGGGAAAAGTATCAAAATAATTCTAAACATTTTGCATTGGTACAAGTTTCGTTCTAAACTTTTTAATTGGACCAATTTAGTCATAAACCTTTTTACATTGGTATCAATTTAGTCCATCCGGCTAATTTAAGCCGGAAATTGCTGACGTGGCCGCCGTTGATTTTATGTGGCACCACGTGGACAAATTTTATAATTTTATAATTTTTATTTGCTTTTTCAGATTTTTTAAATTATTTTTTCTTTTTTAAAAAAAAAATTTAAATTTTTCTTTCTCCTTACCCTGGGTAACTTTGTCCAAGTGGTGCCACATAAGACCGCCTGCGGCCACGTTAGCAATTTTCGGCTTAAATAAGTTGGATGGACTGAATTGATACTAATGCGAAAAGATTTAGGATTAAATTAGTCCAATTGAAAAGTTTAGGAATGAATTGGTACTAATGCAAAATGTTTAGAACTATTTTGGTACTTTTCCCTAAATGAATAGCCATCTTTGTTAAGAACAACCGAGATCCAATGAGAATTTGTGCGTAGTTTTTGGTCTTTGACATAAAAAAAGAAGATTGTAATAACAAGAGGGACATGTGATAATGTCGTCCTAGCGGGTAGAACGAGAAAGACAAAGATCTATCCATGGCCTTTTCACGCCCTTCTACTGAGAGGCGCACCATGTTGATAGGCATCAGCAAAGAGAGCTTTTTGTACATGTTCTCGAAGGCAGCATTCATGGCAATCATCACTACTTTCTATTGAGGGCATGGTATGGATTTGTTCTTGGTGTTGTTTAATAGATGTCATGTGCCGCTTTTCCCTGTCCGAGAATGGAGCCTATCTACACAGAAATACAACTTGCTTAATTCAAATGCCCGGTCAAGAATCTTACGTCTTTAGATATTCAATCGGATTCTTGCTCACCGTACTTCTTGCCTTCCTTTTATGTCATTCAAGGGCCTGTTTGCCAATCTAATTGATTGATCTTCCTCTCACCCGAAGGAGTTCCTTTTCCAGCGAGAATTGAATTCAATGACCAAGTTGCCATATCGAGAATGAGAGGTGAAAGCCCCTTAGGAAACCTTTCGAAATGCCTATTGAGCTCACGTCTTTGGCAACTTCATGCTCAAACTCAAACCTATACATTATATAAAATTAAAAAGATCTCTTTAGGATTGCGTTTAGACTAGACCCGTTAAACGGGTGGGTCGGATCGGGTCGGGTTTGGGTCGGGCCATAAATGGTCCGATCCAAATCGACCTATTTAACCCATTTATGATCCATTTATTGCAGTGCAATTTTTTTTACCTATAGCCGACTCATTTAACTAAACTTAAGAAAGTTTATTTCTTATGTATATATATATTAAAAATAGTATTGCTAAAATAGTTTTTATACAACACAAATTTAATGGACAGTTTTTATAATTTTTAAAATAATTATTTTAAAAAATCGAATTTTAATTACTTTTTATTTTTAAAAATTAAATGTTAAATTATTTTTATTTTTAAGAATATAATTTTTTTCTTCTTTTTTGTTCTTCTTCTTCTTTGGCTAGCCATGTCATGCCCCAATCCTCGGGCACGCACCTATCCCTCACCTTGGTCGATTAATAACGACGTCCTAGGACGCATCGCCGACTCTTTCATTTTAATACTAATGCAGAAGCATATAAAATCATCAGACAATAAAGCAATGGGATAAGAAAGTAGGATTAAATTCCGAACTTTCAAAAACAACCACACTTATATACATTGCAAATTAGTGCACATATATATGAGGCGGACTACTAAGTTAGATTCAACTTAAACAAGTTCAAGAACAATGTCTACAAGTAGGGGTGGGGGTTCCACAAACTACGGGTCCTCGTCCTCCTCCTCATCATCCTCCACACTTTGACTGGAGCCTTCAGCAGACTACATCGGACTTCCAAGATCTTCAAAATCCAGGTCTACTGCATCTAGGGACATGAAATGTTGTCCCACAACTGGGATGAGATTACGTCTCAGCAAGTTCTACACTATAAGACCTGATTATGAAGCCAATAACTTTAGAGGCTGCCTAAGCACAACACAAGTTATAAGACTTACCTTAGCCTCAGTTTCTTCCTGCAAGTCAGTATATATATCAAATATACACGATCGCATCACATCAAATCAATCAGATCGAATCATCGATCAACCGACTTAGTCGATTACATGTCATCTCGATCATTTTTTGGTCGGCTCATCTCATACAATCTATAAGTCCGTTCATATCGGGACTACTCACTGTTAAGCTGATAAATAGATAGTATACCTCGCTTCTAAGATGATCGGGTATACTGCTGTCTGCTAAGCTGTCATATCGCCCGTAAGCTGATATAGTATATCGATAGTGCTCAATTTAAGCTGATAAGGTATACTGCTCTCTGTTAAGCTGCCGTATCACCCGTAGGCTGATATAGTATATCGACATTGCTCTTTGCTAAGCTGACAAAGTATATTGCTCTCTGCTAAGCTGCCATATCAGAGCCCGTAGGTCGATATAGTATACCGATATATTGCTCTCTATCTAAACTGACATATTGCCATAGGTCGATATAGCATAGGTCGATATAGTATACCATTCAAATCATACAACCAATTCCATCTTTTTATCATTCTTGATAAAATAATCATGTGTGGGGACACGGTCGGCCTTAGCCAAAATATCATACTTTCACTTTTTAAACATCCCATTAGTTTCAATAGCCCATAACATATTTTTGGCGCTGTAAACCGATGCACGGTTATTTTTCAATTAATAACTAAGATTATTTAATTTAGGAATAAATCCTAAAATCACAAATAAATCAATTTAGCACAAATCAATGCTCAAATAAATAAATGGATTGTACCACAATAATTAACATAAAATTTTGGTCACCGGCCATCCCCGCCTAATTTTCGAAAAATAAATAAATAATTAAATAATTCCGAAAATTATTAAATAAATATAGTAAATCCAATTTGGGCCCATAATGCCAGATTGAGTGAGACGAGCCCGGAAAATTACCTAGACTCGTTTAATAAATAATAGAGCATGTCTACTTGCTAATTATGCTAACCATTTGTCTAACATGCATAGGTAAATCCCTAATCTAATTATTCTAATATAATATATCCACTTAATTACACTTAATTAAATCTAATCAACTCCTAAGTATCATTGACTAACTAATAAGGGATTAGTGAGCAAAACTCACTTGAGCAAAGCGAAGACCGGAACATTGCGATGACGGCGTGACGGCGGCTGAAATCCGAATTTTCAACGATGTCGATGGATGCTCGGGCAGAGTCCAAAAGCCTTGCAAGCCCACAGCAAATGTCGGGCTTGGCCTCGGGCTTGGGCTGCTTCGCGGGACTCAAGACGATCTCACTTGAGCTTCAAATTGCTGGGCTGGGCTTGATCTGGCTTCAAGATGGGCTGCTGGAAATTGAAGATGGGCCACTGAAAATGGGCTGAACTGAGCTGAGTTGGGCTGCTGGCTCGGTGGATTCGATGGCCCAAAGGAGGAGACTTGGACGCTGGGCTTCGGAGCTGAATTCGCTGGGCCAAGGAAATGCTTGAGCTGGAGGGGAACGCTGGATCTTCGAGCTGCTGAGCGAAGCACGGGCGAAGAAGAGAGAGGGAAGCAGCTTCGGGACGTTTGCTGCCGTGAGCTGGCACACGAATTCGCTGGCTTTGGGGCGTGCAGTCAACTATGAAGCTCTCGGTAGAAGTTGGTTGACCGAAGGGGAACAAATAATGGTGGAGAGAAAGGCTGGATATTGACTGGAACGTGGCAGCAACTGGGGTGGCGGTCGTGCGTGAAGATGGATGATCCACCGAAGGAGCTGGCATGAAATTTTCGGCGAGGCGAGGGCTGAGCTTCGTGGGCGTGGGGTTTCGGTGAGTGGAGAGAGATGAGGAGATGCTGAGGAAATGAAAATGAAAGCAGAACGGTTGTGGCCTTTGGTGAAGAGGAAGAGCGAAGGAGATGGGGATGGAGGAGGCGTGGTCGAGAAGCTGCCGAAGGAGGGGGATAAGTCAACAATACTTATCATTCTAATTAAATGGATGTCCCATAAAGCCCACAAGTTTATCATCTTTGTCTCTAATACTTTCTTACAATGAAAATCCACCCATTTAATCCAATTTAAAGTCAATAATATGCAGCCCTCCCTTAGCTCCGAATTTCCTAAGTATTGAGCTTCAATTTCTTTACAAATTTCCCAATTTTTTTTGATGACCCAACCTTCCGTACACCAAGCAGCCGGCGAGAAACCTGGGGTGATGCTTGCGGAGGACCTAGACCCCGACGTTACACTTAAGATCCCGTGGCTCACCGCATTCGAACTCCTCTCATTCCCCGCAAAGGATCACGGAGCCCTATTCAACCCAGGCCACCGCAGGCGGTGGTCAAATTTCCCAAATTTGATGTCCAATTTCCTCGAAGAAAAAGCCCATACCATTTATGCAGGTGCCCATTGCCAATTAACTCGGCTTGGAAGTCCAAATTTCCTTCAAACGAGCCCATCCGAATTTCTGTTAATTTTCCGCAATGTCCGAAACGATTTTCTGTAAAAATCTCGGAATCTCTAAAAATTATTCGGAGGATGAGTCGAAGTTCCTAAAATAGATCATGATACCACAGAAATTTCAATTTCTAAAATTGGATTCAAATTTGCAGTTAATTTCAATCATGCGCATTTTTAACATGACCTAGGCTACCGGGTAATTTCAGAAATTTTTAATGCAAATGACCCGTGGTCGATTTTCTTCGAGCCACTATGAACTCGCTCGACACATTGGCGACTCTCAGTGGTTGTGAAAATCGCAAGGTTTCAATTACGGATACAGGGTACCAAAACGACAGAAAATCGGTCTAGTGTTGTTCGAAAATTAAAATAAAAAATAATTATAATTTCGATTTTTATCAAAAAATATTTTTGTAAATTTAAAGAGGGAAGAGAGAGATTGTGAGATTTAGGTTGAAAATGGGTTCTAAATCCAATCCATTTAAGACCCACTTAAGATCCACGTATCTTAAGTCTTTAATTGTTAAACCCATTTAACTACTTTTTATCAAAAAATAAGTGACCCATATATGATCTATTTATGATTTAAATGGGTCATATATGGGTCTAAGACCCATTTTGCCACCCTTAATTTAGACCGAGCTTCCATGATTAGTCCGTTTAGGGTAGATTTAATTTCCCTTAATTTAGCATTTTAGGAGCACTGTTGCGTATAATATATCATTCCATTTTCTGCATTAGACTTAGGATTACAAGACATATAGAAAATTGTAGCTGTATTTTCGTTGCATGTAAAATCACATCTTAGGAAAACAGTTTATGAAGGCAGTGGCCCTTGCAAGGCACGTCCCATTTGCATATTTATTTTGCCTTCACGCACTATTGCACGTTAGCAATTTAGTTGGACATTTTTCAGATGTTTTCTTTACTGCTCAAGGAGGTCCTATCCCAGGACTGGGGCATAATAGTAATACCTGGGAAAATTTTATATAAAGGCCTAAAGTGTGGCAACTTTTAAAAAGAGAGCCCAAAGTGATCATTGTCTTAAATAATGGCTTGAATCGGCCACTTAGACTCATATAAGGCCTGAAGCAAGGTCATTTTCTTAGAAAAATGTATGAAGTGGCTACTTGTACTCAAATAAGGGCCTCAACTCATCAGCTGGTTAAATTTTTGTCAGTTTGAGCAAATGCTTGTTCTTGCCGCATAGTTAGGGCCTTTTCGTCTAGAAACTCTTTTTATTTTTATTTTTATTTATTATGATTGAGGACTCCACCACAGGCCCCCCATGCTTGGACGGCACCGAAGGGCTGGGCCCCTATACCTCGGTCATTATTCTATATTCTTTGTCCAAGCCATCTCGACACTTCTGCGGGAACATTTCAATTGGTTCGACGTAAGGGAAAATCTTAGTCTTCAAAAACTTTCTTCACAGCCATTCACTAAGGCAAAATCTTATATTTCTCTCATCTCCATCTAGGAACTCTGTTCGCTCTTCCTTCCTCCCTCCTTCCCTACATCGCCGCCCCACTGCAAAACCAATGACCAAATGGTAGACGAGCAAGCGAGCGAACCGATAGTTCCCCCGTTTTACTCCCTTTTGGTTTAGCCTCAGCAGTTGCACGAAATTGACGAGCTTCACGCCATTTTGTTGGAGAAATATCTCAAGGAAATTTTGATGATCCCAAAGCTATTCTTAGTATAATATTTACTATGGTATTTACAGATGTTCATGACAATGTGTAAAGAACAAAAGTGATGTCCATAAAAAAAAATTAAAAAAAAAAACACGAGACTATTATGTTTGTGAACAACACCAACTGATTGGAAGATTGGTTGAGGACAATTTCTGTGTTGATGCTGAGGATATCAAGTCATTGGTGATGTTACAAATATAGCCATTGTCTAGTGGAGGTGCACAATGGAAGAACCAGAAGTCAAACAGAAAACCAGAAAATAGGTTGTCTTACAAACCTGTCACAACCGTAGTGATAGGATAGCAGCAGAAGCCATTTCGGATAGCTTACAAATGTACTGAAAAGAATTGCATGGGCAGTTTTATCTTTATACAGCAACATCAACAGGTAATTAATGGCTCCTTCTCCAAGACATCTCCAATGAGGAGTTTGAGGATGGTTATATAAGAGAAGATCATTGAAGAATATTACACATGTGCAATACAAAATCTTGAACTCTGCGAGAAGTTGTGTCCTTAGCAAAAAGCACTCGTTCGTTTTTACTTTTGTTGTATTCTTGTTGTCTTGTAATACTGTAAAAAATCAAGTGTACCAATTGACAACATCACCTAATTCCTGATAGTGTGATATATCATTTGAAAGGATCAGCATGTACTGTAACTTGTTCAGCAGAAAACTAATGCAATTCAGCCAGGCTTATAGCTATTAATGGTGAGAGTAGACATAGGCTTGGGGATAAATCTGAACCACTATTTATTATTGAGTGCTACTTTTTTTCTCACTCATTTTACTCGCATAAGCACACAATTTGCTAACAATTTTTTTTAAAAAAAAAATCTGACCCTATCTTTACCTAGTATGTGCTAATTTCTACAAAAAGACTGTGAAAGTTTTTAAAACAATCTATTCACATCTCTCTAGGTTGTATTGTTAGCCTCAATAATTGGTATCAAAGTCTTATTGCTCGTTATTTGAAGTCTATTTCTTCAAAGTATAAAGATCTTTCTATTATGGCTAACTTTGGTGATTTCTTTACCAATGATGTTCAAGCACCCAACAAGCCACCTTACTTTGACAGAAGCAACTATGATTGCTAGAAACAAATAATGCAATCCTACCTTGAGGCGATGGATCTTGACATGTGATATAAAATCGAAAATGGCATAATTATACCGCTCAAGCTTTTGTTCAAGCTCCTCAAGGTCTGTCCCGACAAGAAGGACAGGAAGTTCAAGTTGATGTTGTTGTTGCTAATGCAGAAGAAGCTCAAAGAAAGTTACTCACAATGCTAAAGTCATACATATACTATATTGTGCTTTGTCTCCATTTAAATTTTATAATATTTCCTCTTGTGTCACAGCCAAAGAAGTTTGAGATTGACTATATGTGACATTTGAAAGAATTGATAGAGTGAGACAAAGATGAATATTCTTCTTAGACAATATGAGCTCTTCAAGATGAAATATGATGAAATAGTAACACAGATGTCTGCCAGATTCACCAAGATAGCGAATGACTTGGAAAATCAAGGAAAAATATTCACTAATACTAAAACGTTAAACAAGCTATTGAGAGCATTACAAAAGAAATGGAGCAACGTGAAGACCTTGATATGGGAAACAATGAGGATCCAGCCAATTACAGGATGAATTGATTTGAAAATTCATGTCCTACAAAGTAGAACAATTGAATGAGGAAAAAAACTCAAAAGGTAAGAAAGTTATTGCCTTTAAAGTTGATCATGATGATAGGTGAACAAATATCATCAGATGGTGAAAATAATGATGAAGATATGTCACTATTGACAAGAAGATTCAAAAGTTTCATGAGGAAATGAGGAAACCTTAAAGGCAAACGTAAATGAAGTATTAAGATGATAAAAAGCCATACAAAAAAAACAAAAAAGAATCCAAAGGTAAGGATATTGTCTGTTAAGGCAAATCTAAACAGGTGGTGTCCTAATTTATCCCATCTCTTCTTTGCTGATGATGCTATCTTTTTCCTCGATGGTACATTAATAGAATGTCAGAATTTAGCCAATATTATTCACCAATATTGTCGAGCGACAGGTCAGGAAGTTAATAGAAATAAATCGGGGATTTTCTTTAACAAATCTTGTCCACACAGTCTCCAGGTAAATCTGGCCAGCGAACTACATGTCCCAATATTGGACAAAACTAGCAAATATCTTGGTCTTCCATCTGACTGGGGCAAGTCTAAAAGAGAGATGTTTTCATGGATCCTGGGAAAAGTTGAATCTAAGCTGCAGAGTTGGACATAAAAGCTACTCTTAAAGGGAGGTAAGGAAATCCGGCTTAAATCGGTCGTCCAAGTAATACCACCATATGCCATGTCCATATTTAAGATTCCACTATCTCTATGTAAGTCTATTGAACAACAAGTTGCAAGATTCTGGTGGAAGCATAGTGGTCGTAAATCTGGGGTCCATTGGAAGAACTGGGATATTCTTAAAACTAGAAAGGACCATGGTTGAATGGGTTTCCGAGACCTTGTTGCGTTTAATAACTCTCTCTTAGGAAAACAAGCTTGTCGACTAATTCATGAGCCTCTTACCTTATGGGGCAGACTTTTTAAAGGATTATATTTCCATTCTTCGGATTTCTTGAGGGCTGAAAAAGGATTAAGACCGTCATGGGGGTGGAATAGTCTTTTAATTGGACGGGATTCTATCTCAGATAATGTCCAATGGTCCGTTAGCAATGGTCAGAAGATTAACATTAGAGAGGACAAGTGGCTCTCGAGTGGTGTTATAGGAGGTCCAGCTCCTAGAGGAGAAGCAACGAAGGTAGCAGATTTTATTCTACCAACTCAGGCCGCATGGAACGAACCCCTCCTTCGACAAAGTTTTGATCCCCAGATTGTAAGTGAAATTCTGTCTTTACCAATTCGACCTTCCTATCTTTCTGATTTGCTTATATGGAAGGGTCAGCTAAATGGTAACTATACGGTTAAGAGTGCCTATAATTACATCAAAGATCATACATCCAGTGATAAATCTGAGATGCCCTCTTCATCCTACCAACCTCCTAGGAAGTTATGGTCATCTATTTGACATTTACAAAGCCCCCCCAAGGTTCGCATTTTCATGTGGTCTCTCTGTCAAAACGCCATGCCTACAAAAGACAACCGTATTCACCGGCATATCATCCCCGACCCCATTTGTCCTATGTGCACAAATCAACTCCCCGAAATAGCAGAACATATCTTCCTTTTCTGCCCTAGAACTAAGTCTATCCTGGTCGCATCCACAGTAAATCTAGCAACCATAATGTCTACTGACTACTCGAATCGATAAATGTATTGCAGACTTACTAGAGAACAAAGATCTTGACTTACCTGGACTGGAGATGGTGGCTTCTATTCTCTGGCACCTATGGAAGAGTAGGAATGCTTTTGTCTTCCGTCAACGAAGCCTAACAGCTGAACAGGTGGTGCAATTAGCTCTTGCCGATGTTACATCATCTTCTCTCTGCCATCAGTCGTCCGTGACTCGAAGAAGGACACACTTCGATTCTGACCACCAGTGGCATCCACTAGCTTCGGGTGTTCTTAAGATAAACATCGATGGCGCCTACCTGACCTCCCCACAGCAAGGAGCGATCGCCTGTGTATGTCGCGACTCTGCGGGTCGCCTTATCACTGGATTTACAGAAACCATCAATGCCTCTTCTGCCCTACAATCAGAGATTCAAGCGCTGGTTCATACCTTGAAATTTCTGCTGCAGAAAGGACTGGAAAAAGATCATTTGCTGCTGGAGTCGGATTGCTCTGTGGTGGTGGACGCTGTGCGCAACCCCCTTTGGTTTCCATGGCAGCAACGCTCTCTGTTTGCAGAAGCTAGGGCACTTTTGCCCTCTTTTCCTTCTCTTCATATTCGGCACTGTAGACGGGCTGCGAACTTCATAGCTGATTAGGTTGCTAAGGCCCATGGGCTTTCTATGCTTCCCCACAATTGGCCCGTTTCTCCCCCTTTCCATCTTTTAGATCTTTTATATGCCGAAGCTTTATCTAGCGATTGTATTTCTGCCACTTAATCTATAATACCGCTGTTTATAACCAAAAAAAAAAAAAACTAGGTCACAAAAACCAGATTGGCATCTCTCAAAGAAAAAAGAAAAAAAGAAAAGAAAGGAAAATACGAAAAGAAGAGTAAAGCATTGAAGATTGAATCATGGAGTGACACCAAATGCGAATCGAGTGGCAAAGAAAAAGCAAATCCTTGCTTAATGGCTTATTCTGATCATGAAGATGGAAACGAGGTAAACAATTCTTAATTAATTTAAGAAGGGTTACAGGAGTTTTTTAAAGAAATGTTTGAAGAACACAAAAATGTTTTCAAAAGGATTTCCACGTTGATAACTTGAAAACCTTGCTTACAAAGCTACTCTTGATAACTTGAAAAAGGATAATGATCTCCAAATAAGAGATCTTGAACTCACTCAGGTGGAAAATAGCACTCTTAAATAAGAGAATTCAAATATCAACACAAAGTTTTCTCTCGGGTCAAAGACTTTGAAGAACATTCTCTCAATTTAAATTCCTCAATATAATAAATGTGGTCTAACACCTAAGGAAAATGATACTAAGAAGAAGCATTTTCCAAAGTCAAAGAAAGGTTTAGATAAAGACTGCCTATATATCTTTATAAGTGTCATTATGCAAGACACTTCACAAAATTTACTATGAAGAAATTTTTCTATTGCTCAATTTGTAATGAATATGATCATTTCAAATAAGAATGCCCAAAGGAGCAAATGAAGGCCAAAAGAATACGCCAGAGATTTGATACGGAATCAAAACCTAATAAGAAGGGACTCGAACTTAAATGGGTACCAAAGAAAAGATAGGAATTTTCTTGATTACAATGATATTGAGGAAAAATAAGTGGTATCTGGACAATGACTACTCAAGACATATGACTGTAGATGACATCAAGTTCGTAAATCTCACTACAATAGATTAAGGCACTATCACCTTCGGAGGAAAGGACAAATGAAGAACAACGGGCAAAGAAAGCATCAAATTAGAAAGTCTGAGTCAACTATATGGCAAGGGATACAAAATGAACTTTAAGGAAGGTAAGTGTATTGCGTCACATTCTAATCCTCTGAGTGTGTGCCTATCCCTAAGCAGTCGATTAACTAGCGACGTCCTAGGATGCGTTGCCGATCCATTCTTTTTAATGCACATGCGGAAGCAAATAAATAAATCCCTAGACAACAACAAAATGATATGGAAAAGCAGGACCACCAATTATCATAAACCAAACCACACATTATTCATATACATTACTAGCCGATATTTACAAAGTCTACAAAAATGTCAACTCTCCAAAACAAGCTGTCCTACGATCAGCTAGTCCGACTTGTTCATTGATTCTGCAGAGTCCACAGGGCCAGGGCGAGAAGACGGGTCTTCCACTGCACCATTCGGAGGGTTAGCTAGATCCTCATCTCGAGCAGCATCAATCACTACAGAGGGGACATCGAAAGACCTAAGGGGACCTAGCCTAATACCATAGGGATTGGTATGAAACCATGCTCTGAATCGATTAGGTATTTCCTGGTGTGGAACCTCTTTGATCCAGACCATGGTTACAACTAGGTCG
This sequence comes from Eucalyptus grandis, assembly GCF_016545825.1. Lineage (NCBI taxonomy): Eukaryota > Viridiplantae > Streptophyta > Magnoliopsida > Myrtales > Myrtaceae > Eucalyptus > Eucalyptus grandis. Next base: position 36,900,624 of record NC_052619.1, read on the forward strand.
TAAACCCAAAAACCTTCGGGATCGAGAAAACTGGAAACCCGCTCAGTAATCCTCATGAGATGACCATGTAGTTCAGGGGGATTCTCCATCCAAGAACCTAAAAGGTTATCCCACAACGGCGTGAGACGACGTCTCAGCAAGTTCAACCCTCTAAGACCTTACTAGAAAGAAAATACGCTCTGAGGCTGCCTAAGCACAACATGAGTCGAAGGTCTTACCTTTGCCTCTGTTCCTTCCTGCAAGTTAGTATAATTGACATTTTCAACCAATCATTCCAACACATCCAGACAGGTTGAATCATTGATCAATCGACTCAGTCGATTACATGTCATCTAGACCATTTACTAGTCATCTCAATCAACACTATCTATAAAGTCCGATCATTAATCAGGATTGCTCATTCTAAGCCGATAGTAGATAGTATAGCTCACTAGAAATTGCCGTAATATATAATATAGTATAGTATTATGCTCGCTAGAAGCTACCTCGAATATTGATATAGTATACTATTATACTTGCTAGAAGCTGCCTCAAATATTGATATAGTATACTATTATGCTCACCATAAGCTGTCTCAAATATCGATTCTGATCATCTGATCAAATCACCATTTTTATTCTTCCTGATAAAAATAATCGTGTGTGGGTACACGTTCGGCCTTAGCTATAATACAATATTTTCACCCTTGAAAATCCCACAAATTTCAACAGTCCACAAATTCATTTTTGGTGTTGTAAACCGACGCCCGGTAATTTCCAGTTAATTACTGAAATTAAATAAATTTAGGAATAAATTCATAAAATACAAATCATACAAAATTTGCATAAATTCAAGCTCAATTAAATAAACGAGATCACACCACTACAATCAGCATACAATTTTGATCACCGGCTATCCCGGTCTAATTTCCGGAAAATAAATAATTATTAATTAATTACGAAAAATAATAAATAAATGCCAATAAATAGGACTTAGGCTCGTAAAGCCTAATTGGAAGTCGAGACGGGCTCGGAAAATTACCGAACCACTCTAGTTAAATACTAGAGCTTGTCTAGGCTCTAATTACACTACTCTAATCACCTAACATGCAATAACAATTAATTAAATTGCTAATCTAATCTAACTATCCACTTAATCCATACTTAGTGTAAACTAAACAATCCTTAAACGTCATTAACTTACTAAGCAATGATTAGTGAGTTAAACTCACTTGTTTAATGATATGCTTGAATCAAAATGACGGGGATGTAGAGGGGCTCGATAAACTCAAATTGGGACCGCCAAGTGAGGCCGGGACAGGCTTGAAAACGGGCCTTGATGTCCACAACCCTTGCTGATTTTGAATTTAGATTTGGGCTCGAGGAAGCTACAATGGTGGCTGGTTCGAGCACAACTCGGGCTAGATTTGGTGGCCACGGGTGGTGGTGCGAGCTGAGACTAAAACGACCATGAACCGGGCCGAGTTGCTGCTGGACTTGCTGGAACGGGGCGGCCGTTTGGCTTTGGATGGGCTAGAACGGCTTTGGACGAGCCTAACTTTGTGGCAGAAAAAGACACGAACTAAAAGAGATGGAGCGGTGGCAGTCGAAGACAAATTGGTGGGGTTTGGTGGGGGCAGAAACGTGCGAGACAAATGAAAAATAAGGCAGAAGTAGAAGTGGTCTGGGCGTCAATGAAACTGGCGGGACCGAAGAGTGAAAGGAACCGAGAGGGAGAGAAGATAAAGCTAAAGCAGCAAAATGGGGGTGGTCTGCAGCTGACGTGCACCTTAAGAAGACCGAAGAAGAGAGAAAAGTTGGGCAGCTGGCAGTGATCAAATAGAGAGGGTGGAGAGAGAAGAAGAATGTCGGTCAGGGGGTGAGAGAGGGATAATAGAGTAGGGAGGTTTGTCGGCTTGGGGGAGAAACGTGAAAAATTAGGAGAGAGAGGAGAGAGAGAGAAAGAAATTGAAGAGGGGAGGGACTTGTCGGCTACAAAAGGAAAACGTGCGAAAACAAGAAAAATAAAAGGAGGGTGACGTGCGGATTGGAGGACCAAAGGAGAGGAAGGAACAATTTAAATAAAACACAATTATACTTTTGCTCAACTTCACAACACGAACAATTAGTCATCCAAGGCCAATTTTAACATCAATTTGCACAATTCGAAGTCCAATTGAAGACCAAAATAAGATGGTCCCTCCAACCTACGAATTTCCCTCAATTCCGAATTCTATTTCCTTTTTCTTGGAATCCGATTTCTTAACAAACTTCTCTGATTGAGGCCAAACTTTGTTGAAGAAAAAGCCCACACAACTTCCTTTCACCAAATACTTCACATCGGAGGCCAAAATCCCCTTCAAATTGGCCAATATGAATTTCCGTTTGTTTTTCTGAATCGTTCGAATCGATTTCCGTAAAAACTCCGAACTCATCGGAAATTCCTTGAAAGATGAGTCGACGTTCCTAAAATGACTCATGACATAACACAACTTTCAATTTCCGAAATAGAATTCAAATTCGTGGTTAATTTCAATCTGATGCGATTTTAGCATGACCTAGCCTATTGGGTAGCTTTTAGAAATTTTTGGTGCAATTGACCCGTGGTTGATTTTCTTCGAGCTACACGTACCTCTTCGACACATTGGCAACTCTTGGTGGTCGTGAAAATCTTGAGGTTTCAAATATGGACACAGGGTACTCAAAACGATAGAAAATCGATCTAGTGCTGATCGACAAGAATTTTGCAATCATGTGGAATCACCCACACTTTGATCACACATTTCAATCGAATCGACCTATCTCCGGTCTCTAATTGATTTTTAATTATACCGTAATGACCCTTGCAGACAAGCATGGTTGAGCAATCAATTCCCGATTGAATTCTCAAGTCTGTTGCGTTTAAAATTCCTTAATAGTTTCACCGATAAGTCGGTTATCTCATGAGTGGCCATCTCAAAGAAAAGCACCATAGTCATGTTGATGAAAAACCCAACTTATCCAATTGAAATCAGAATTTGAAATTCAAGATGTCACAACTCTTCTCCTCTTATTAAAATTTCGTCCTTGAAATTTAAACATTTACCAATCTTTAAACAAAAAGATGGGGGTATTGTCGTTCATCGAGTCTCACTTTCCCCGGTCATTTTTTTAGTCCCGTGGTGCTATCATACCACTTTGACCAACGGGGCCTTCTGGGTATACAAAATTTGTCCTTTTGGATCCATGATCTGAATCGAGCTTCTACGTACAAACACTTTGTCGTCCATGTCTAATTCTTCAAGATTCAGCACGTGGGTCGGGTTAGGTTCATATGTCCTCAACCTCGACACGTGAAAGACGTCATGCAGTCATGCCTACTTTGGCGGCAATGCAAGACAATACGTTAGGATCCTGATTCTCTCTCTAGAATCTCAAAATGAACCTATGTACCTCGGTCTCAGCTTTCTCCTCCTTGTGAAAATGCAAGGTATCCCTCAGAAAGATGTAATCACCAATTTGGAATTCTAAGGGCCTTCAATGCTCAACGATATAGCTTTTCTAGTGGCTCTTAGCGGTCTTGAATCTGTCTCTGATCATAGCAACTACAATCATTGACTGCTGAACTGACTCTGGGCTATGACCTTTCTTTCTTTGACCTCATCACAATGAACTGAAGTTCTATACACTCTACTCTATCTTGCTTCCAAAAGGAATCATCTTACCGTTCTTCTAAAACTGGGAATCCTGAAGTCTTGATTTGATACAATTCCATCATAGTCACTCCATGCAGACGAACTATTTGACGCACATACACTTTTACATGCCTATTTGAATCACGATCCTTCCATACAACGATAAGGTGAGTCGGCTTCATCTATTTGTCGACCACTACTCTAAGTGGAATTATTATTCCCCTGATTCTTTAGTAAGCCTGGCACAACGTTCCTTCGTGATATACTTCCATTCCCACTTAGGACTCTCGAGTGATTGTAAAAGTTCCCCTAACTTGCATTACTGAACTTCCACTTACTAACACATCTGACACTTGCAACCTATTTGGCAATATCTATCTTTATATTGGTCTACCAATTGAACGGATGCCGATTCTGACCCACTTTGCACTGTCTGGTCGAATATTGCAACTCCCATAGTAAATTTCTGACAAGGTCTCCTCCTCAAGCTCCGTACTGTCTGATATCTATCATCATTTCAATGTTCTACCTTCATAAATAAAAAAGTCAACCTTTCTTTTATCGATATCCTCTTGCAGGATTTCTTAAACATTTGGGTCCGTTATCTGAAGCGTCTTGATTCTAATCTGCACATCAGACTTCACTTTGAGGGTGGTTAGTGAAGATCTGGAATCTTTCTCCATAGAAATAATATCTCCAAATCTTCAAAGTAACAATTATTGCTGCGAATTCTAAGTCTTGCATTGGGTAATTCAATTCATGGGGTCTCAACTAACGAGACGCATATGCAACAATCCTACCATGTTGCATTAGTACATAACCCAATCTTCTAAATGACGCATCACTATATATTTTGCATCCTCTAGGACTAGATAGAATGGTCAACACAAAGTGCGATAGTCGCCGCTAAGCTCTTCGAAACTACGCTCGCATCTGTCTGCCCATACGAAGTTTTCTTCTTTCTTCAGGAGTCGAGTCAATAGTGACACCGATGCTGAAAATCCTTCCACTAACCCTCTGTAGTAATTTGACCAATCCAAACGGCTTCTAATCTCTGATATTGTTGTCGGTCTTGGTCCATGGAGATTCCTTTACCTGAAATCACGTGACCATTCTCAGATGGCTCTCATGTTCCTGAGCACTCATCGAATACGCTAGAATATCATTGATAGACACGACCACGAACTGAACTAGATCTTCTTTGAGCACTCGATTTGTCAAATCCATGATAGCAACTGGAGCGTTCGTCAGACCAATTGGCATTAGAGTACTCTCATAAAGGCCGTATTGAGTACAAAACGCTGTCTTCTGTATAACCTCCTTTCAGATTCTCAAATGATGATCACCTGTCCTCAAGTCGACCTTTGAAAGTATTGACACCCTTTGTAATTGATCACACAAATCGTCGATCTTCGACAATGAGCACTTGTTCTTGATTGTCACTTAATTGAGTGGACGATAGTTGATGCATAATTGCAACGAACCATCTTCCTTATTCACAAACAAAATTGGTGCTCCCCAAAGTGATGCAATGGTATGTATGAATCCCTTATTCAACAATTTTTGTATATGCACCCTCAGTTCTTCCAACTTAGGCCATGACATCTGGTAAGAAGCCTTAGAGAGTGGCTCTGTCCCGAGTGCTAACTTGATCGCGAATTCTATCTTTTTCTCTGACGACAGGCCTAACAATTCCTGTGACAATACATTTATCAATTCTTGGACTACTGAGATGTCCTCAATCTTCAGTTCATCAATCTGTCTTATCTATGACAATTGTCCAGTAACCTAGGCAACCCCCGTCTAACAAATGGGTCACCTTCAAGCAACGAGATTAATGAAATTGAGGGTTCTTATCAACTCCCAATAAACTCAACACTTCCACATGCTAATGAACTAAGTTGGATTACTCTATGACAATAATTCATTACTACAAGATGCTCCATGAGCCCACTATATTCACATGTGACATTAAACTTGTACCTTAGCAACTAGTTGAGCACAACTATAGCCAGTGATTCTCCTTCCTTCAGCTTTATTTCAACAATCTGAACTTCTACCAACTTAACCTAAAACTCTGCTGCGCTACTCTGATAAAATCACCCCAAAAAACATTATTCCTTTGGTCGGTGCATGGTCAGTTCATTTCCTGTCCTTTTTGCCATTCTAGTGGCGTCTTATCTGTGGTAGCGATGTTTGTGTTCTCTTGGATTCTTACTAATAGTTTCTCACCTGATAGCCGTGCTGGTCATAATCAAAGCATGTTCTAGCCATACTCTTACACTGGATTTATCCATGCTTCCTTCTACAAATTCAGCACACAACTGATGAGTCATTTGTCTCTTGTTAGGTGACAGCATGCACTCTTTCTTGCACCAGAGACCTGTTCCAAATACCCCACTGAATTCCTGCAGTGCATTCCCTCTGATTGTTCCATCAACCTTCTGGGTCAGTTTCTGATCAAGTAACCCTATTGGCTACACTCAAAACAAATTCTTGTCCTGAGAAAAACATGAGGCCGAACCATGTTGTCTTTCGCAGAAGTGACCCATGACATTTTGACTCGGCATTGACTTGTATATCCCACCTTTCCTATTGGGCGGAATAGAATACCTTTCTCCGGTCATAGGCTCCTTCCCAAACTGGTTTCCATCTCTACTGAAACTGAACCTCGACTTGAATGCAACGTCTTGCTCCCAGATCACATCTTCATGTTAGACCTCAGTAGGTACAGTAACAACAGTGGTTATGGCATTAGCAGTGGCAGTGATAGTGGCAATAGAGGCGGCTCGACCTTGTGCTTGCTAGTCCAACAAGTTCCCAAGGAACACTAGCGCCTAAACGATCTCATCAAACCTAGGATCACTCGGTGCTGCTACACTAGTATCGACAAGCGGTGGTACTCTTACACTAGCATCGGTCTGAACTTGCGCTTAACTCTACTGCCTCGGGTACCGATCCTTGTCTTCGCTCTACCCCGAGTCATAGAGGCTATTACCCTCTTACTAGGAGTCCTCAGCTCCTGATCACTCATACTACAGGACCTTTATAAAAACCTATTTCCTAATTCCAATACCATATTAGAATTTGAGTGACCCACACAAATAAGCTACCAGTAAGCTATCAATCACATGCGCCAGCATGAAATAAATGTCATTCCTACTAACTATCCCATGACTCATTACACCTTATCACTCCATCTATTGACCTTGCTTTGATACCACTAAACAAGGATTTCATGTCCCGATGCTCATCCCTAAGCGATCGATTAACTAGCGACGTCCCAGGACGCGTCGTCGACCCATTCTTTTTAATGCACATGCGGAAGCAAATAAATAAATCCCCAGACAACAACATGATGTGATAGAAAAACAGGACCGCCAATTATTAAAAACCAAACCACACCATTATAAATATCAAACTAATTCATATACATTACTAGCTGATATTTACAAAGTCTACAAAAAGGTCGACTCTCCAAAATAAGCTGTCCTACGATTAGTTAGTTTGACTCGTTCACTGATTAGACAGAGTCCACAAGGCTAGGGCGAGAAGATGGGTCCTCCACTGCACCATTTGGAGGATCAGCTGGATCCTCATCTCAAGTAGCATCAACCACTACAGAGGGGACATTGAAAGACCTAAGGGGACCTAGCCTAATACCATAAGGATTGGTATGGAACTATGCTCTGAATCGATTAGGTATTTCTTGGTGTGGAGCATTTTCAATCCAGACCGTGGTTACAAGTAGATCGTAAACCCAAAAACCTCTGGGATTGGGAAAATGGAAACTCGCTCTGTAATCCTCACGGGACGATCATGCAATTCGAGGGAATCTCCATCCAAGAACCTAAAAGGTTATCCCACAATAGGGTGAGACGATGTCTCAAGAAGTTTAACCCTCTAAGACCTGACTAGGAAGAAAATACACCCTGAAGCTGCCTAAGTACAACATGAGTCGGAGGTCTTACCTTTGTCTCTGTTCTTTCATGCAAGTTAGTATAATTGACATTTTCAACCAATCATTTCAACACATCCATACATATCAAATTATCGATCAATCGATGTCATCTAGACCATTCCCTAATTATCTCAATCAACACTATCTATTTAAGGATAAATAAGTTACTTAATTTCTAAATGGTAAAATCATTTAAAAATAGGTAAACATTGATTTAAAACCGACAAAACTAAAAGCAAATTAAAGTAGCGGGTACTTCGATGTGAGTCTCCAAGATATATAGCTTGGCAAGTTCTTTGTCCCTTATAACCAAACTGTCGTCCGTTTGTCTTTTATTTGATATGCTCATACTATTTTTTATGGGAACATTATCCAAAAAGTGTTAAATCTATTACACTTTTATTAATTTAGTCCTAACAATTTGCCAATTGAATTCATCTAGTTAATTTAAGTGGTGATCTGACTTATGTAAGTTGGGCAATCACCACTATATCTAGGGCACCCTTCTTGTAACAACAACTTAGAAGAAGCTCCTCTTTGTTTTGTGCCGACTTTCTTAATGTATTAGAAAATCGGTCATTAGACTTTCTAGGTTTTGCATTTCAAATATGTGGTGGATGAGGATTGTATAACTTGCCAAATAATGACACAGTTACCTTCTCTTTTTCTATATCAAAATGCAAAACAGAGAAATCTTAGCAACCAATTTCTAATACATTCATAAAGTTTGGCACAAGAGTCTAAGACGAATTATTTTATGGAAAAAATTCCCTAAGATTTTCTTAGTTTTTCAATTAGTGTTGATCTTATTGAATTCACTCACATGAAAATGTAATGTTATCACTTTTTTTTACTGGAGTTGAGTCAATATTTCAATATCTGGTCATCAAAACTTGGCCACAACCTTTTAATAGTGTGGTGACTTTGTTTGTGCTCAAGTGTAAAATTTAAATATATTCGTTTTAACAATGAAATAAAGGTTTATCTATATTCGCATTTACTTATGATGACAAGCTTAATTTATTACAATTTAGAAAAATTAACTTGTGGTAAAATAAAAAACATTATGTTATCATTACACTGTAGCGACAACACTACAACTCTTGTCCCTAAAGATTGTATGTAATAATAAAACCTAACTTCATCCTCGATATCTTTCTTTGGACTGAACCATGAAGGTTGTTGTCAGGACCATGTTGCCACATCACAATGTCCACTTGCCTAGAAACTACACTGATCGTTGGATTCCTTGCTTGAAATATTCACCAGACATCAGAACAAATTAGGGGTCCACTCATCTACCATCAGCTTGATCGTCTAGTAAAAGCCCTATACATTTCCTTGGGAAGATTGCCAAAAGGAAACCCAAAGCCAAGTCCATTAGCATATTCAATTAGACTCATTTTCATCAAAAGTTTAAACCAATGAGTTATGAACCAAATATGGTATATTAATTGATCCACGCTACACAAATTTTCTGATGTAGAATTTCTCTAACATAATTCATACATGCATCTCAATAATAATCATCAACAAAAAAGAATTACAAAATAGCTAGAGCAACCCATGGTGGTGTTGGAGATGGTCCCCAAATGTCGAAGTGAATCTGATCAAAGGGACCATGAGAGACGAATTCACTAAAATCAAATGGCAAGGGATCATGTTTTTCTAACAAATAAGACGGCCAATAAAAACATATATTGCCAACAAAACTTAAATAACTACTAGAAATAAAAAGTTATCATCTAAAGGAAGAAGCTACTATGGTAGCATAACTACCGAAAGAGTAGGGAATTTTGAGGTAACAAGCTCAACCAGGTGTCACACCCCGATCCTCGAACGTGTGCCCATCCCTCATCTGGTCGATTAATAGCGACGTCCCAGGATGCATCGCTGATCCATTCATTTAATATACGCATGCGAAAGCATAAGATAATCTCCAAACAATAAAACATTGGGATAGAAAAGGAGGCCACAACTTTCACAACATGAAAACACATAACCACACTTTTATACAAGGCATACTATATAGTATAATGCAATACTATTCATAAGTCCGATCTACTATACGTCCGATCAAAACCCAAAGTATGCAAAATAGGATGGGATCTCAGTCCTCATTCGGATCGTACTCAAGATCCTCCTCGTGGTCATCTTCTTCAAAATCTTCCTCCTCCTCAGGTTTAACATCAGGGTTCTCCTCTTCAGATTCCTCCTCCTTAGGCTCCTCATCAGGGTCTTGAAATGGTTATTCGATAACCATTGAGACCATGTCTTAGCAAGTTCTACCCCTTAAGACTAGATTAGTAAACCAATACGCTAACCGGGCTGCCTACGCACACACAAGTCAGATGACTTACCTTGGTCTCAGATTCCACTTGCATATTAGCACAATTCAATAGGCACCCAAGCAATCTCATCATAGATCGATATCTCGATCAAATGACCTAGTCGATTTCATGTCAATCGGACCATTCATCGGTCATTTCAATTCAATCAATCAATTCACGACATCGGATCAAAGCAATGATCAATCAACCTAGTCGATTACATGTCAGCCGGACCATTTCTAGGTCATCTCATTGCGCACTATATAACCTCCAATAGTATACTTATCTCACTCCACACTATATAACCTCCAATAGTATACTTAGTCACAAAGCTACATTAATACTCTCAGGTGTCGTTTTCGCCAAGGTGACGTATGTAATAGATAGTTACATGCGTTCTTTAAGGCATCGTTTTCGCCAGTAATATCCTTAATCACCGAACCATGTATGTTAGTAAATCACATACATTTTTTCTCTCTCTGGCGCCGCTTTTACCAACGTGATGTATAATAAACACTTTATGTGCATGCTCTCAGGCGTCGTTTTCGCCGGAGTGATATATTTAATTACAGAGCCAATATAAACAATTTACATACATGCTCTCGGGCGTTGTTTTCGCCGGGGTGATATATACTTAATCACAGAGCCGATATAAACCAATTACATGCATTCTCTTTCAGGCACTGTTTTCGCCATGGTGAGGTACTTTAATCACCGAGCCACGTGCTACCTAATTCTACCTTAACTTTAACATACCCGATAACATTGTACCCGACTAGTCTTAGCCAAGAGTATAATAAGTTCACTATCACAATTTTCTCCACTTTATAGCCCATCAAAATATCACCGGCGCTATATAATTAGACTCGGCCATCTATCACTCGATTATTCAAATTCAATCAATTTAAGAAAAATTCCTCAAATTGCATAATCAATTCAATTCAACACAACATAGAGCTCAAATAAATAAATGGACTGCACCACGACAATCGGCATAAAATTTTGGTCGTCGGCTATCCCAGCCTAATTTCCGATAAATAAATACTAAAAATCCAATTTAGGCCCATAATACCTAATTGAAGCCCGAGATGGGTGAGGAAAAATCTCAAGATGCATTCAATAAATAATATAGGCTATCCTCTAGCTAATTGCACTAGTCAAATGCCTAACATGCATCATAATTAGTTAATAATCACTAATCTACTCTAATCTAACCGCCTTTAACACTAGTCAACCCTTAAGCATAATTAGCAGGCTAAGAAAGCATTAATGAGCAAAACTCACTTGTGCAAAGTAAAGACTGGAACACCGCGATGACGACATGACGGCGGCCGAATTTGTGTTCGCAACGACACCCCCAGGCTTGGACCGGGCCTAAACTTGGCCCAACAAATCTCAGCCCAAACTGAGATTTGTTATTGCATTAGACCAGGCTTGCTGCTGACACTAGGCTTGGGCCTCAAAATCGCGGGCTTTTGACTTGCTGGGCTTGAAGACTTCAACCGGGCGAAGTGGGCTATTGGACTCACTTGGGTTGAGATGGGCTAAAGACTTGGACTGCTAGACTCTTGAAGATTTTGCTGGGCTGAGTGAAACTTACTTGGGCTTGTGGACATGGGCCTGACTTCAACACAAAAGAGATGGGCTGCTCGATGGAAATTATTCAGTGGGTCTTTGTTGCTGGAGGAGTTTGAAGTGTGGACGTGGCGTGGATGAAGACGGTGGAACAAATGGTGGTGGAGTAGGGAACACGCGGCAGCAAGATGAAAGGTCTTCGGTGGAGTTCTGGGGTTGCTTTGGTCAACAAAATGGGAAGTCAAGGAAGGTAATGTTGGCAAGTGGAATTCTTTGGTAGAAGGTGGAGGATGTGCGGGCTATGGATCATGGCTTTGCTTCGGTGTCTCGCGGCTTCGGATGATGTGGCTGGCGACAAGAAGACCTGTGGAGACCAAACTTGCTGGAGGGAGTAGCAACGTGGCAACAGCTTCAGTTAAATTCTTTGGTGCTGCTAGAGTCTTCGGGCAGGGACTTCGTTTGGAGAGGGTGGACGAGAATGTGGCAACTTTGGTCTTCGGTTGGCAGAATGGAGCTAGCGGAGGGGCGCTTGTTCAAGACGCCATTGGCGTCAACGAAATGGAGAGAACAAATGAAAGAAAAACAAAGGCAGGGGCAGCTCATTTTTGGTTTTGATTTTCTTCGTGGGAGCCGATGTCAATTGAAGGAGAAGAAAGCGACGCAAGGCAGCTGGCAATTCTTGCTTAAGAAGATTGGAAAAGAAGAAGAAAAAAATCCATAAACCTATCCAAAAACTTAATTGTTTGGTCCCTAGATAGTGTTCAATCTTATCCCTTGGTCTCACAATACTTTCTTGCAATAATCTTCACAATTAAGCTCATTTTGATGTCCACATATGCTGCCCTTTTTCAAATTCCGAATTTCCTCAATAAAGCTTCAATTCCGCCCAAATTCTTCAATTTGATTCTCCAAATCAACGTCCAACTTCATCAAAGAAATATCTCATACAATTTTCAGCAAGTCCTTGACACCCAAAGGTTTGACTTGGAAGTCCCAATTTCACTTAATTTGGCCCGTCCGAATTTCCACTAATTTTTCGCAACGTCTGAATCAATTTTCCGCAAAAATCCCGGAATCTTTGAAAAAATTTCGGAGGATTAGTTGACGTTCAAAAATAGCTTGTGGCACCACATAACTTTCAATTTTTGAAATCGGACTTGAATTCATGGTTAATTTCCATTCGACACGTTTTTAGCGTGACCTAGGTTACCTGGTAACTTTCAAAAAATTTTAGTGCAAATGACTCATGGTCGATTTTCTTCGAGTCACAATGAATCCACTCGACACATTAATGCCGGTTGATGAGAAATCAATTTAATGCCGGTCGACGAGAATTTTCCAATTTAGTGATGTCATCCACAATTAGCCATACATTGTAGTCGAATCGACCTATCTCTGATCTCGAATCGATTTATATCTCGTGCCGTAATGACCTCTAAAGATGGACACGGTCGAGAAGCCGATTCTTGGTCGAACTCCCAGGTCTATTGCATTAAAATTCCTTAATGGTTTCCCTGGATAGTCTAGTTATCTCGAGAGTGATCAGCTCTAAGAACAGCCCTATAGGTGCATCAATGAAATGCCTGATTTATTCAATAGAAAATATGACTTAAAATATGGGATGTCACAACTCTTCTCATCTGATAAAAATTTCGTCCTCGAAATTTAAACCTTTTCCAATCCTTAAATAAAAAGATGGGGGTATCGTCGTCTCATCTAGTCTCACTTTTCCCGGTTGCTTCTTCAGTCCCGTGGCGTTGTCAAACCACTTTGACCAAGGGGACTATCTTGGTTCACCGAATTTATTCTGAACCACAATCTGAACCGGGCTTTCCACGTACGACACTCTGTTGTCCACGTCTAATTCTTCAAGATTTAGCACGTGGATTTGGTCAGGTTCATACATCCTCAACCTCAACACATGAAAGACGTCATGCAGTTGTGCCTACCTCAACGACAATACAAAACGGTACATTGGGATCCTGATTCTTTTTAGAATCTCAAAGGAAATACACACCTCGGTTTTAGATTTTTCCCTCCTTGCTGAAGCGCAAGGTATCCCTCATTGGTGACACCTTCAAAAAGATGTAATAACTAATTTAGAACTCTAAGGGCCTTCAATACTCAACGATACAACTTTTCTGGCGGCTTTGAGCGGTCTTTAATTTGATTCTGTTCACGACAACTGCAATCACTGACTGCTGAACTGACTCTGGGCCTGTGATCTTTCTTTCTTTGATCCCATTTCAACAAATTGAAGTTCTGCACACTCTGCTGTTTTGCCTAACAAGGAACTATCTGATTGTTCAGCTGAAACTGAGAACCTCAGTTTTAGATCTAATATAAGTTCGTCATTGGTACTCCATGCAAATGAATTGTCTGACACACATACACTTTTGCATGCCTATTCCAATCAATATCCTTCCATATGGCGATAAAGTGGGCCGACTTCATCAGTCTGTTGACCACTACCCTAACTGGAGTCATTATTCCTCTAACTCCTTGGTAAACCTATCACAGCATTCCATCATGATATACTTCCGTTCCCACTCGGGACTCTCGAGTGATTGTAAATGTCCTCTTGGCTTGCATTACTGAACTTTCACTTATTAGCACATCTGACATTTACAACCTGTCTGATGATAACTATCTTCATATCAGTCTACCAATCGAGCTGACTTTGATTCTGACTTATCTCACACTATATGGTCGAATACTGCAATTACTACCATGAATTCTTGACCAAGTCTCTTTCCTGAGTGTTACATCATCAGGTACACCTGATTACTCTCGGAACTTGAGTATTCCATCATCAGAAATCTGAAAGTCAACCTCTCTCTTATCAGTATCCTCTAGTAGGATTTTCTGTACATTTGGACTCGTTAACTAAAACGTCTTAATCCTAAATTGGAATTCCGGTTTTAGTTCTAAGGGTGGCCATAAAATTTGAAAGGTGGCCTACTGCAAACTTGAAAACCGAATCTCGAGCTCTCTCGAGTAAATCCCACTCATTGATCACAATTTGTGCAATTGAAGACTTCCGACTCAGTGCACCCATGACTTAATTCGTCTTTCTAGGGTGACACAAGATATCACAATCACAGTTCTTCCAGAAATTCTAACTCATAACACGGTCTCATATTCAACTCCTTCTGAGAGAGTAAACATTTTGAGACTTTAGCATTCAATGAAGATCTAGAGTCTTTCTCCACACAAATAACATCTTTAAATTTTCAAAGAGAAAATTATTGTTGCGAGTTCCAATTCATGCGCCAGGTAACTCAACTCATGGGGTATCGACTGATGGGACCGTATGTAACACTCTACCACGTTACAGCAACACCAACCCAATCCTTTAAGCGATGCGTTACTATAAATTTCGCATCCTCTTGAACCATAAGGAATGGTCAACACAAGTGCGGTAGACAAATTCTACTTAAGCTCTTGGAAATTATCCTCACACTCGTCTGTCCGTATGAATTTCTCTCCTTTCTTCAAGAGTCGAGTCAATGGCAACACTGATGTTGAGATTCATTCCATGAACCTCCTGCAGTGACTTGTCCAACTCAAACGATTTCTGATCTCTGATACTATTATCGATCTTGGTCTACTGATAACTTATTCGATCTTGGCCAGGTCCATGGAGATTCCTTCACCATTCTCAGATGTCTCCTATGCCCCTTAGCATTCCTCGAATACACTGGAATATCATTACACGACACAATCGGAACTGATCTAGATATTCTTCGAACACTCGATTTGTCAACTCCATGGTAGTAGTTGGAATGTTTGTCAGATCCAATGGCATTACATTGCACTAACAATTCCTTATAACGAAAGCTCCTCGAGCCAAACCTTTTTATATATGGTATCCAAGTTATACATAGGCAAACCCGTCAAGTACAACTATAGTTAAAGATTCATCTTTCTACCACTTTATTACAATAATAGAAATTTTACAACCTTCACTCAAAATCCCGTTGCACTACTTTGATAAAAACACCTCAAAAACATTCTTCCTTTGCTCGGTGCCTAGTCAATCCATTCCTATTCTTTTCGTCACCCTAGTGGTGGTCTATATGCGGTGCTTTCCCTTTATCCAGTCCTCCGCTGATGGCGTACATTGTGCCCTGAATTGGTGGTCTCAGCTGACCTCCTTATGGTGCATTTTGAGGGGCATACTCTCTTATTTGTCTCATCGGTGGCGGCAGTGGCAACTGAGGTTGCCCTCTTTGCTTCCTCGGACAATTCCTTGCAATGTGATCCTATTGGCCACATTCGAAATATGATCATGTCCTGGCGGGGCACGGAGCTGACCCGTGTTGCCTTCCACATGAGCGACATGTATCAATCCTTTTGGGCATGGGTCTATTAAATCCATTTCTCTTACTGGGTGGAAAATGAGGTCTACCTCCGGGCATGGGCCTCTTTCCCTGCCAGATTGCTTCTCTGCTGGAGCCAAATCGCAATCCAAATGCGGCGGCCCTTTCATTCTGGTCTTTCTCGATCTTCTGGGCTCTTCGATATATGTCATTGTAAGTCTTCAGATTTAGAAGGATTAAGGCGCTTCTCATGTCTGGTCTGAATCCATCTCTAAACCTTCTCGCTTGGTTTATAGGGTTCTCAATTAGCTTAAGAGCATAACGTAAAAGTTCAGCGGACTTCGCCTCATACTCATCAATAGTTAGGTAACCCTAGCGAAGACATTGAAATTTGGCCATTTTCACCTCTCTAGTGGTCTCTGAGAAGTACTTATCATTGAAGGCTTCAAGGAAAGTATTCCACTCCTAAACAACACCTTTTGGAAAAATCGTTTCTCGGGTAGTCATCTACCAAGTGTTCACAACTCCCTCCAGTTGGTAAGTTGCTAAGACTACTTTCTCAGTCTCGTTGCACATCAACAATGCAAATGCTTTCTCTAGCTTTTGAACCCATAAAGCAGCAGTTCCAGGATCTCCTGTCCCGGTGAACAATGGTAGGTTTAATTTCAGGAATTGCTCCACTAGCTTATGGATTGGCCTTTCAGGGACCATAATCCCTGGTGGACCTTTAATATTTACAGCGGCAGGTGCAACAGTAGGTGCTGCAACAGGGGCAACTCCAGCAGCAGCGGCAATTGCGGTAGTAGTGGCGGCTTCAACAATAGTGGCTACGCCTGTTGATACATTCTTGTACCCATAGCCTCCAGTACACGAATGATCCCGTCAAACCTGGGATCATTAGGGGCTACTACCCCAGCACCAACAAAATGTAGTGCTTCACCACTAGCGCTAGCTACAGCTGGCGCTTTGCCACGGCCTCCTCGGGTACCGATCTCGGTCGGCGTTCTACCCCGAGTCATGGCCCTACCGGCCCTTTTAGCAGGAGTTCTCGGCTCCTGATCGCTCATGGTGTAGCTTTAATCAACTAATACTTGTTTCCAATTCAATACCGAATTAGAACCAGAGCGACCCAAACAACAAACAGTTCTAGCATTTGGCTAACACTGACATGTACCAGCATGAATTTAAAAGCGTTTCTTTCTACTATCCAAAGACTCACCGCTCCTTATTACTCCAATTTTGAACTTCGATCTAATACTACTTAAACGGGGATGTCACGCCCCAATCCCCAAACGGGTGCCCATCCCTCACCTAGTCAATTAATAGCGACGTCTCAGGATGCATCACTGACTCATTCATTTAATATATGCATGCGAAAGCATAAAATAATCCCCATACAATAAAACATTGGGATAGAAAAGTAGGCCACAATTTTCACAACATGAAAACACATAACCACACTCTTATACAAGGCAGACTATATAGTATAATACAATACTATTCGTAAGTCTGATCTACTATATGTCCAATCAAAACCCAAAGTTTGCAAAACAGGATGGGATCTCAATCCTCATTCGGATCGTACTCAAGATCCTCGTAGTCATGTTCTTCTTCAAAATCTTCCTCCTCCTCAGGTTTAACATCAGGGTTCTCTTCTTCAAATTCCTCCTCCTCAGGCTCCTCATCAGGGTCGTGAAATGGTTATTCAATAACCATTGAGACCACGTCTCAGGAAGTTCTACCCCCTAAAACTCAATTAGTAAACCAATACGCTAACCGGACTGCATATGCACACAAGGGTCAGAGGACTTACCTTGGCCTCAGATTCCACCTGCATATTAGCATAGTTCAATAGGCACTTAAGCAATCACATCACAGAACGATATTTCGATCAATCGACCTAGTCGATTTAATGTCAATCGGACCATTCATCAGACATTTCAATTCAATCAATCAATTCACGACATCAGATCAAAGTAATGATCAATCGACCTAGTCGATTACATGTTAGTCGAACCTTTTCTAGGTCATCTCACTCTACACTATATAACCTCCAATAGTATACTTAGCACAAAGCTACATTAATACTCTCAGGCATCATTTTTGCCAAGGTGAGATATGTAATAGACAGTTATGTGCGTTCTTTAAGGCGCCGTTTTCGCTAGTGATATCCTTAATCATCGAACCACATATGTTAGTAAATCACATACATTCTTTCTCTCTCTGACGCCGTTTTTGCCAACGTGATGTACAATAAACACTTTATGTGCATGCTCTCAGGCGTCGTTTTTGCCGAGGTGACATTTAATTACAGAGCCAATATAAACAATTTACCTACATTCTCTCAGGCGTCTTTTTCACTGGGGTGACATATATTTAATCACAGAGTCGATATAAACCAATTACGTGCATTCTCTTTTAGGCACTGTTTTCGCTATGGTGATGTACTTAATCACCGAGCCACGTGCTACCTAATTCTGCCTTAACTTTAACATACCCGATAACATCGTACCCAACTAGTCTTAGCCAAGAGTATAATCAGTTCACTATCACAATTTTCTCAATTTTATAGCCCATCAAAATATCACCGGCGCTATATAATCATACTTGGCCATCTATCACTCGATTATTCAAATTCAATCAATTTAGGAACAATTCCTCAAATTGCATAATCAATTCAATTCAACACAACGTAGAGCTCAAATAAATAAATGGACCACACCATGACAATCGGCATAAAATTTCGGTCATTGGCTATCCTAGCCTAATTTCTGATAAATAAATACTAAAAATCCAATTTAGGCTCGCAATACCTAATTGAAGCCCGAGACGGGTGGGGAAAAATCCCAAGATGCATTCAATAAATAATATAGGCTATCCTCTAGCTAATTGCACTAGTCAAATGCCTAACATATATCATAATTAATTAATAATCACCAATCTACTTTAATCTAACCACCGAATCCTATTTAATTAACATTAATGAACCATTAAGCATAATTAGCAAACTAAGAAAGCATTAGTGAGCAAAACTCACTTGTGTAAAGTGAAGACTGAAACACTGTGACGACAATGCGACGATGGCCAAACTTGGGCTCGCAATGACACCCACAGGCTTGGACCGGGCGTAAACTTGGCCCAACAAATCTTAGCCCAAGTTGAGATTTGTTGTTGCGTTAGACCGGGCTTGCTGCAGACATTGGGCTTGGGCCTCAAAATTGCGGGCTTCTGAATTGTTGGGCTTGAAGACTACAACTGGGCTTGCGAAGTGGGCTATTGGACTCACTTGGGCTGAGATGGGCTAAAGACTTGGGCTGCTAGACTCTTGAAGATTTCGCTGGGCTGAGGGAAATTTACTTGGGCTAGTGGACGTGGGCCTGACTTCAACATGAAAGAGATGGGCTACTCGATGAAATTCTTCGGTGGGTCTTTGTTGCTAGAGGAGTTCGAAGCATGGACGTGGTGTGGATGAAGACGGTGGAACAAATGGTAGTGGAGCAAGGAACGCATGGCAGCAAGAAGAAAGGTCTTCAGTTGAGTTTTGGGGTTGCTTTGGTCAACAAAATGGGAAGTCAAGGAAGGTGATGTTGGCAAGTGGAATTCTTTGGCAGAAGGTGGAGGATATGCGGGCGATGGATCGTGGCTTTGCTTCAGTGTCTCGCGACTTCGGATGATGTGGCTGGCGACAAGATCGGTGGGGACCAAATTTGCTTGAGGGAGCAGCAATGTGGCAACAACTTCGGTGAAATTCTTTTGTGTTGCAAGAGTCTTTGGATAGGGACTTCATTTGGAGAGGGTGGATGAGAACATGGCAGCTTCGGTCTTCGGTTGGTGAAATAGAGCTGGTGGAGGGGCGCACGTTCAAGACGCCGCTGGCGTCAACGAAATGGAGAGAACAAATGAAAGAAAAGCAAAGGTAGGGGCAGCTTGTTTTTGGTTTTGATTTTCTTCGTGGGAGCTGATGTCGATCGAAGGAGAAGAAAGCGATGTAAGGTAGCTGGCAATTCTTGCTTAAGAAGATTGGAAAAGAAGAAGAAAAAGTCCATAAACCTATCCAAAAAATTAATTGCTTGGTCCCCAAATAGTGTTCAATCTTATCCCTTGGTCTCACAATACTTTCTTGCAATAATCTTCACAATTAAACTCATTTTGATGTCAACATATGTTGCCCTTTTTCAAATTCCGAATTTCCTCAATAAAGCTTCAATTTCCGCCCAAATTCTTCAATTTGATTCTCCAAATCAACGTCCAACTTCATCGAAGAAATATCCCATACAATTTTCAGCAAGTCCCCGACACCCAAAGGTTCGACTTGGAAGTCCCAATTTCCCTTAATTTGGCCCGTCCGAATTTCTGCTAATTTTTCGCAACGTTCAAATCAATTTTCCACAAAAACCTCAGAATCTCTAAAAAAATTTCGGAGGATGAGTTGACGTTCCAAAAATAGCTCGTGACACCACAGAACTTTCAATTTATGAAATCGGACTTGAATTCACGATTAATTTCCATTCGACACATTTTTCGCGTGACCTAGGCTACCGGGTAACTTTCAAAAAATTTTAGTGCAAATGACCCGTGGTCGATTTTCTTCAAGCCACAATGAACCCACTTGACACATTGGCGACTCTCGGTTGTCGTGAAAATCTTGAGGATTCAAATACGGACACAGGGTACCAAAATGATAGATAAATCAACTAGTGCCAGTAAACGAGAATTTTCCAATCTAGTGGTGTCACCCATGATTAGCCACACATGTGAGTCGAACTGACCTATCTCTGATCTCGAATCAATTCATATCTATGCCATAATGACCTCTAAAAATGGGCACGGTCGAGAAGCCGATTCCTAGTTGAACTCCCAAGTCTATTGCATTAAAAATTCCTTAATGGCTTCCTTGGATAGTCTAGTTATCTCGAGAGTGATCAGCTTTGAGAACAGCCCTATAGGAACGTCAATAAAATGCCCGATTTATTTAGTAGGAAACATGACTGAAAATCTGAGATGTCACACTAAGGGTCCCACTCTATGGCCCGTTTCAATGGTTGTCCCATCTATGAGTCGTGCACATGATAACCGTGACAAAACAAGTGAATATTGAAATTAAGTTCACACAATTGTCCTATAGAAATCAAATTTAGTTAGAGTTTGGTAATTAGGAAAGTGTTAGGTAAGCATAAACTGGATGTTAAACTCATTTGTGAATTATCAGCAATGTGAATAGTAGAAGCACATGAAGTGAAAGATTTAATTGAAACAAATTAGAATTTGAAGTCATATGATTGTAGAAGGCAGAATTCATGAATAAGACTACTTAGAGTGACAAACATGGCAAAAGTATTAGGGATAAAAGAGATAGAATTGCCAGATTCTCGAAAAATGGAATGAAGATCCTTTAAAAATAGAATGACAAATAATCTGCTTAAAGAAGGATTTATGGTAGCAATTAGGGGTGTCAGTTCCCGAACCGAAAAACGAACCGAACTGAACCGAACTGAAAAATTCGATTTTTTTGGTTCGGTTCGGTTTTCGGTTCGGTTTTTATTAAAAACCAAAATTTTCGGTTTAGTTCGCGTTTTATCGGTTAACCGAATCGAACCGAATCAATAAACCGAAAAGTAGAACCATTAAGATTAACCAAACTGGTAAAGGCCAACCCTATTTCTAATTCTCTCCCGTCTCCTCTCGTCTTGAAGGTGCGACGACGATGACGATGGTGACCGTGGACTACGACGGCGACAAGGACAGCGAGACGGCGACAAGGACAGCGACGGTGCCGGGACGGTGACGGCAACGGCGACAAGGACGGCGACCGATTGAGGGACTGGTTGTTCCGCCACGCCCTTTCTCTTCTTCTCCTTCTTCGTTGGCAGCGGCCACTCGTGGAGTTATGTGCTGTGCTGGGTCGAGCAACGGCGATTTGGAGACTAATCCTTTTGTCCTCACAACGCCGCTCTACTACGTCATTGTTGCTGATGCCATCGCTCGTTTTCAGGTTTGTCTTCAGACATTGTTCGTCTTTCATTGCCAACGTTCCTTTTTGTTTTTTCGTTGTTTTTTCGTTGTCTGCGAGTTATGGGCATCGGTAAAGGCAAAACCCATGTTTCTCGATCCCCTTTTTGGTGTCATTAAGAGTAGAGATCGTGTCAATAGTCGTTGTTTCTTTTATCGAGTAGATAAGAATAAAGAGTACTGGTTTATTGCGGTTGAACTTTTGCCTAGATGCAAATTAATGATTCTGCCCGTAGCTGGTGGGGATGGGTTTTGTTCCTCAGACAAAGCTATTGCTTCGTAATTCGTTCTTTAGCATTGGTTGTTCGTGGTAAACTATAATGCACTTTATTCATCAAGATTTGATTTTTCTTTTGTTTAAGCTGGGGTTGGATTGGAAAATTGGCTCCAGGAATCACTTCTACATAAACAATAACTTGATTCTAACTTATGTTACTTTAGATTAAAAGGCTTACAATTATAATTCTTTTTTTTTTCATGGGCTATAATCCATTTCAAGCGTGAATTTATTTTTCTCTGGTGCTCCGCAGGAATCCTTCCTGTTTATGTGCTTGAACAACTTCATGGGTTCTGGTTTCGGTTACTAGATCCGAAATCAATTCTAACGTTTTGTTTCTTTGACTTGAGTCGACCCACAAACCTGAGCTGTCCAACACGAAGCTAGGCTTTCTTGATGCTGATAAAGTTTATCTGAATTACTCTGATCTCTGAGCTGAGAATGGAGAGAGCTGCACTTGCGATTTTTGAGCCATTCTGTTTTGGTGAGCTTGTTCATTAGGTAGGTGAGAACCATAGTTTAATTGCTTGGGGATTTTTGCAGAGCCCCGAGGAATTGTGTTCTACCAGAATGGTGACCTCATTTTAACAAGGCGAGACCGTGAGTGTCTTTTCTTATCTCCTTCTACACCCATTTCTAAACTGTACTTGCATTTCAATTTGCTTTGAATTTGCCAGCAATCCTGACTAGTCTGTCGTGAGAATTCATTCGATTGAGAGTTACGAAATCGATTTTGGTCCTGGGTTGCCCATTGCTTAACCACATAATGCTCACATGGTTTGCTTTTGCATCCTCTTTTTCCTACAAAATGGCGATGATGACTGGACATTTTCTGATGTGCAGAACCATCTTCGCATTGTTTTAGTGTGATCATACAGCATAACATCACTTCTTCTATCTTGAATGTCGGGTTGCAGGTATTAGTTACATTGATGATCTTCTCTTTCGGTATGCTGTGAACTGCTTGACATTAGATGACCTTTTTGTGTTTGTTTTTCCCCCCATTTGTTCAGGTTTGGAAAGCTGAACTAGCATTATCTAATTTCGTGTTGCATACCGTGTCCACTTCTTTTGAGTTTGACAGAGTCGTTGCGTTGGAGTTTGGTGCTGGAACGGGTATGTTGGTTTCTGCTGCTTGCTTGAATATGTCAGGCGATACTGTTCCAAAAAACTAAATTTGCTTCACAGATTGCTTAGTTTTCTCAGTGGTGAAGTACCATGAGGAAGTGTCCAAGTAATTTAGAGAATATGAGGTGATTTACTATCATTGGTGTCTTCTTCTTGCAAGCATAGTAGCTTAGGTGTAATATAAATTGCCACATTCTGAATGGTCAGGATTACCTTTACCTATCACTATCATTACATATCAATACATCCACTATTTAAACAAAGAGGAGGGGTAGATAATCAATTCAATGTAGCTTTGTACAATGTTACTGTATGGAGAGTTTGCTTGCCAAATTTAATGTGTAGAGAAGAGTATTGACCGAGGCCCCTGCTTTAAACAGTGCTGTCTTTCTTATACATGTATCTGTCATTGTATGTATGCAATAAGAAGAGAAATATTCACTGTACAATGCTGTCCATGAATTGACTCTTGCAAGTAAGATCAAGTTTACTCTTTATTGTATTTGATTCTTTATTCTTGTTGTGGGCCTAGAATGAT
The DNA here is from genome assembly GCF_016545825.1 of Eucalyptus grandis. NCBI lineage: Eukaryota > Viridiplantae > Streptophyta > Magnoliopsida > Myrtales > Myrtaceae > Eucalyptus > Eucalyptus grandis. Next base: position 36,924,416 of record NC_052619.1, read on the forward strand.
GCTTTAGTGGTATGCAAATAAAAGTGGAGAAATTTGAGTTTTTTCAATCTCTTATGCTTTTATAAGGTTATTTGTCCTACCTTTTTATATATTTCTTATTTGTTTTGGTATGTTACTTCTCGAACATGGTTTTTCAATGTCTTATATTTATTTGTAGATCTCTCTGTCAAGGCAATAACATCATTTGTAAAGCCAAATATACAATGAGCGAATCTTTACTAAGTGAATCTAGCAGGACAAATAGAAGGAACTGAGATCTGTTGTATGGGAACACTTTAAAAGGATAGAAAATAGCCAAGATAAAGCCGAATGTCTATATTGTGGGGCTATTATTAGTGGTTCTACTACTCAAGGGACCAGTGGGATGCATAATCATTTAGGTGGATGTAAGAATTATTCATAAGTGAACGTGGAGAAAAGGCAAAGAAGTGCCTCGAATGAATCTGTTGGGGTTAGTAGTTCTATTTCAGCTGGTCCTTGGAAATTTGATCAAGATGCTAGTCGAAAAGATCTAGCAGCGATGTTTATTATTGGCGAACTACCTTTCAAGTTTGTGGAACTTGAGGCATTTCGGAAATTCGTGAGTAGAATCCAGCCAAAGCTTTTAATCCCTTCAAGATACACATTAAGGGAGGATTGTTATAAGTTATACCTGGAGGAAAGAAGCAAATTGAAAAAATATTTTTCTGACACTTCTCCAAGGGTTTGTCTTATGACTGACACGTGGACTTCATGTCAAAATCTAAGTTACATGTGTCTTACTGCTCACTTTGTAGACTCTGATTGGAAGTTGCAAAAGAAAATTTTGAATTTTTGTCAAATCCCAAGACATTCGGCTGAGATTATAGGGAAATGAGTTGAGAAATGCTTAACTAGTTAGGGAATCAAAGGCATTTTTTCTATCACTGTTGATAATGCTAGCTCCAATGACTCAGGAGTTCAATACTTGAAGAAAAGACTTAACTCTTGGAATGCTTTGATATTATCAGGTGAGTTACTCCATGTGAGATGTTGTGCTCATATTTTCAGTTTGATTGTGAGAGAAGATTTGAAAGATATAGATGATTCCATTGTTAGAATACGGTCGGCTATACGTTATGTGAGATCTTCTCCATCGAGATTGCAACGGTTTAAGGAGTGCATTCTGTTGGAAAATATTGATTCTAATAATCTTGTATGTTTGGATGTGGAGACTCGGTGGAATTCAACATACCTGATGTTGGAAGTGGCCTTGAAGTTTCGAAATGCTTTTATCTCATTGGATACTCAAGATAGAAGATTTGCTGAAGAGCTTTCCAAGGTGAGAGGGTTGCCTACTGATGATGATTGGGATTATGCCCGTCGATTTCTTCCATTCTTGAAGTTGTTCTATGATGCGACTTTAAAAGTATCGGGCTCTTCTTACGTCACTTGCAATGATATGGCAAAAGATGTCTATGGGATTTATATGATGATTGATAAATATTGTGGGGATGAGGATAGGAGTTTGCAAGAAACAGCCAAGAGAATGAAGATCAAGTTTAATAAGTACTTTGGCAATGTGAACAATATAAATCTCACATGGTTCATTGCATGTATACTTGACCCTCGACATAAGATGGAGTATGTGAAATGGATGATTAATCAAGTGTATGAAGGTAACTGGGCATAAACTTTGCGAGATAGAGTGACAAAATTTCTGACATTATTATTTGAACAATATCGCACCGATACATGTCCCTAAAGCAACGTGAGATTAAAGGGGACAAGGATAGTGAATGTTTCAATGTCTCCTGTGGTTGGTGCGGACATTATGACTGCAATGTATCTTAGCCAAATGGGACAGGAATATGTGGAAGAAAAATCTGAATTATATAAGTATTTGGAAGAAGGATATGAACGGTATAGCTCCACCTTTGATATATTAAATTGGTGGAAAGTTAATTCTTCCAGATATGCTATCTTATCTTCCATTGCTCGAGATATTTTGGCCGTGCCCATCTCTATTGTAGCATCAGAGTCTGCATTTAGCACCGGAGGTCGAGTATTTGATGTATTTCATAGCTCATTGACCCCAATGATGGTAGAGGCTCTTATATGTACTTAAGATTGGCTACGATCCGCACCACTTTCACAGTCGATCGAGGAGAACTTAGAAGAACTTGAAAATTTCGAGTCAGGTGAGGAAAAAATAACCATTGGATATTTATATTTTTCAATATTACAATTGATATTTCAATTCTCATTTTCATTGTGAATTTAATGCAGAGTTGTTATCTACGACCATGGACCTGAATTAAATAGTAATTTCTCTTGATGATTGAATGTCGTCTTTAAGCTCGAAGAGGTAAATTCATAGTAGCGTAAGGGAGAGAGTGTATGTCTGGACCATTTTCTACCTTTGGTTTTAGATAGAAATGCATACAAGGCTAAGCAAGAGGTTTAGAGTTAGGTGGTAGTGTAGGATTGCTAACTGAAGATGTTTTGATGTCCAAATTGGGTTAAAACCGTAATGATTCGATTGAACTTGAGAATCTAGTCTGGGGTTTGAGCAATTCGGATTTTATTTTGTTCCTATGGTGATGTACCCCTTTCTTCACCTTTGAGGTGGAACTACTTATTTCCCTCTCTTCTCAAATATGTTGAGCTTAAAACAGTCCTGCATGTTCATAGAGAGTGACCTTCTTCCTTTTCAAGCAATGATGCAAATAGAAAACACAGAAGCGAAAGTATATATTGTGACATCAGATTCCTAAGTTGAGATCACTAATTTTATTTCAATTGTTTTGGTTAGGGTATACAAAAGAAAGGAGCAGCATTGTGGTTATTGGGCTTAGCATGCACACAACTCCTATGGAGATGCATGAGAAACTTGCCAATCCTGAGGCAGAATGGCCTTGAGCCATTGGAGAACTCTATAGTTTGAATCATATAGAAGAAGCGGTTGTCCTTAGCACCTGCAACATAATGGAGATATATGTTGTCGCTTTGTCTTAGCATCGTGGGGTTAAAGAAGTGACTGAATGGATGTATAATGTGATTTGCTTTTGCCCCTTGCCATGACTATAATTTGGATTCTTGCAATAATTAATTGCCGTATGATACTTGTTTTATGGATGAAAAGCACTAGTTTCCTTTGAGTTCTTGTTAATCCGGGATTCTTTCTTCTTCTTTTTTCTCTTCTTCTCCGGTGAACAGAATCCCTGTTTCAGAGCTTTATCAACACCAATTTTTGTTGTACAATGGGGATGCTACATAGCATCTTTTTGAAGTCTCAGTAGGTCTTGATTCTCTTGTCCTTGGAGAAGGACAACTAAATGGGTATACTTGCTGAGTGAAATGTGATGTGAGGCATAAAGACTATAGTAGAACATTTAGATAAGAAGATAAGTTGTTAGCATACTTTATCACGATTTCATATGCTTATGGCTATATTTACGAATCACTAGTGTCAAAAAATCACTTAAAATTGCTACACTGCATGTAGGACCAAATATTCCTTCTAGGAACAAATTAAGATTGGAAAAAGCAAAAAGCAGGGCAGTTTTTGATCCAGACTAGTTGCCCATGAAACCCAGAAAGTCAAAAGTGAAGCTTTCGCTTCCTTTTGAAACCCAACTCGATTGGAAGCAATGCAAAACTTGAGCCATTTCCAGGCTCATCTGAGACAAGCCCACGAAAGAAACCACGTCTCGGGACGCCATCTTTCTTCCAAAGAATTCTCACGCAACATTCTGAGCTCCCATCCTCGTCGTCGCTTCTTATCCTCCCCGGTTTCTTCTTGCTTGACTTCTCTTCGAAGAGAAGTCATCTCGCTTCTCATGATGTGATAATTTCAGGAGAGTGAAAGGGATGTAACAAGGGAAGAAGGAAGAGATCTAACTCAAAGACATAGATGTTCGTTTCTTGAATATAGCACAAAAACTAGAGAGAACATCAATCAATGCTTCAAGGAGCTTATACAAAAGGTAAGCCGTCCCGAAAGAAGGAAAAAAAAAAAAAAAAACCAAAAACCAAAAACCGAAAACCAAAAGTTGAAAACCGAAAAAAAGAACCGAACCGAACCGAACCGAACCGAAAGTTGGGTTCGGTTCGTTATCAGTTCGACTTATTCGGTTCAGTTCGGAAATTTTTTCTAACGGAACCGAACCGAACCGTTTACACCCCTAGTAGCAGTAGTAGCATATGGACTTCCATGTGGATCTCAATTTTTGGGTTAATTGTGCAGCCTTGTAGGTTACGTAGGCTGTAGTCAATAGCAAGTGGCCATTAAAACTTCAATTTATCCATGATATACGCTTTACCAATTTAAACAAAGCAAATTGAACAAGGAATGTAAAAGAAAACAGTACCTAGCGGTCGGATGTGGAGAAACTAAGGTAACAAAGGGACTCAACACCCAGAACAAGCCAGAAACAGGTTGAACCAATCGGAAAAGTAATTAAATCGGTGTGGTCATTGCCCATCAATGGTGGTCAACCACAATCAGCATCGGTCAAAGATCGTCAATAATCAACAATCTAGGTCAACGATCAACGATCCGAGGCTAACATGGGCTGTTGACGTGGTGAGTGCTGAAGTGATGGAAGATGTCTCTTAATGACGTGGTGGATGACATCAGCAATGATGTCAGCAGAGTCAATTGTCGTGTGGCCCGTGAGGATGACGTCACCGATGACGTCTCTCTACACGGCTGTTCATAGATAAGGCATGTGGGTGCATAGATCTCACGTGCAGAGACTTCTGTTGGCACGTAAAGGCACGTTTGTCAATGGATCCAGACACTATCACCCGTATGTGACTTGTCAAAATACAATGGGGTCGATGGTGGGGTTTATTTCATCAAAAAAAAAAAAAAAAAAAGGTCGGCAGAAAGTGTTGAAATCTCTACTCAAAGATGTGGGGCTCGGCGGATTCAAGTGTGGCTACTCATGATATCGCATGAGGCAGCATCCGACAGCCTTTTGTGATGGAAATTTCCGAAATTGGCTTGTTTGAGAAAGGCGAGTCCTACGGTGGTGTTCATTCTTTGAGACGAGCAGCGGCAGGATGTCAAAACTACAACTTAAGGCTACAGACTAGAAGAGAAAAACACGGCTAGTGCGGCTAGTGTTGTTTTGACCACCACAAAATAGACTTGATGGGCACTTCCTCGGATAACAACGATAGCTCTAAAACCATGTATGATTTTGTAAGACTATAAGTAATTATTTTAAATTTAATTTGTTAGATAAAAATCCATAATTCTGACGCTTTTCCTCTAGTTTGGACTTTGGCCAAAAACCAAAGCATGGAAATACGTAATAGAGAGGCAAATGGATGCCAAGAAAATATTCAACTCAGAAACAATACAAGTCTAATATGGACTTGTATTATATGAGATTTCGTAATAAAACAGAAAAAATATATAATATTCTGAATATTGCCACGTGAGAGCATGATAACCTATACATAGGAACAGAATACATTATACTCGATTACAAGTAATTTAAATTACAAGCTACCTCATCCTGACTAGTCATCTATAACAATATACATTTATATACATACATACTAGAAGTCAAATTTCCTTAAGTATCCTCTTTGGCTTTTGGTGGAGCGGCTTCAATTAGGAGTTGATCTCCTTTTCTTGTTTTCTATCCAAAAGTAAGAAACAATACAAGTCTAAAATGGACTTTGCCGATGCATGCCGCATTTGAATACGCCAAAAATCACGAGTCAGATTTTCACATGTAATTTTGGATCGGGTTTGTTTATGGCGTCAAATTAAAGGTATAATTTAATAGACACCGGACAATTAGGTCTGTTAAGATGGGTTATCATCTGTGCTGTTTTTTTCTAGATGGATAGCAGAAAACTAAGTCTTCTATATGGTTTGAGACCGTGCATGGACTTGTCCTTTTAAACTAAATTTTGTATGGAGAACCCTTTGAGCTGATGTAGATACATCAGGGCATGAAACTTTGAATTTGAAAACATTTAAGGTGGGGAAATTTTTATCGTCTGCCAATCTTGACTGACCGATCAATATCTTGGGTTCCTACCTTCTCATTTATTACTTGTTAATAACACTTAAATTAATCTTTATCCGTGAACATTTAGGTGGCAGTTCTATGGACTTGTTACCTTAATCATTCAAATAATTTCAAAGTTAATGGTTGAGTTACTTTAATTATGCTGACTTGCATTTTACTTATTCACTTTACCTCGATGTACATTATCATATCATGTAAACAAATTAAATTAATTTAAAAGGCTACAGTATGTTGTCTCATTTCTTTTTATGTAATTCTGCGCGAGAGTTCTGAAGATTAAATTGTTTTTTTCCAAGATAAGCAAGGATAAATCATAATAGAGATGAGTCAATATTTAAAAAATGATTTCACAAGCCTCACAATTCATCAAACCCGACAACTGTTCTCACAAGAAGTTTCAGGTAATATTACTCTCTCTCTCTCTCTCTCTCTCTCTCTCTCTCTCTCTCTCTCTGTGGTTTAGAGGTCTAAAGAACCAGGCCGACGGAGGAAGCACCGAAACGTCATCAATGACGAAAACCTCGCAACTGTGGTGCGATCGCTTTCAATCCTTCCGCTCATATCTAGAATTAAAGCGCGCGGACAATTGCGTCATCGAATTCGTCAACCAATTGGAGGGCAATTCTCACCTGAATTTGCAATTAATAGAAGTTTATTATAAGAAAGATAAATTCCAAATAAAGATTTAAAGTACCATCATTTTTTTCAAATAAAAACATTGAATTGGACTTTATATCAAATAAAGGCATAAAGTGGCTATATCGATCTCAAATATGAGCCCAAGTGGCCATGATAGTTTTAATTATAAAACTGACCTCGCCGGTTGCCAGCCAGCAAAATATTTCAGTCAGTCAAGAGCATTTTTTTGTCCAAATACAATTTTAATTTAAAATTATTTTTATTCTTTTTTTCTCCCTTCCTTTTTTTTAAAAGCTTTTGGCCGATGAGGCGACCATCACCCAAATCTAGCAAGGATTGATCTTGCTAATGGCCATAGGGTTATCCTCCCCTAGGGCCGTCCCTTGCTGGCCATTTGCAAGGTGACCCTTGCCCAAATCTAGAGAGGGCTGGCTTGCCTATGGCCATGAGGGTGGCCTCCCCAAGGTGAGGGTCACCATCCCTTACTAGATTGGATGATTTTGCCTCCCTCACACAAGGTCGTCCCTCACTTGTAAGAGGGTGGCCCTTACCAGATTAGGCAATGATGAGCCTCACAACTCTATCGAGACCTTGTGGAGAAGAAAGAAATTACTAGAAAAATAGGAAGAAAGAAAGAGAAAATGAAAAAAATTCAAAGAATGGTAAAGGACAAAAATGCTCTTGACCAATCTAAAAGTCTAATTCTTCTTCGAAATTGACATAGTTACTTCAAGGTATTATTTGAAATAAGATTTACTTCAAGTCCTTTTTCAAGAAAATGATGGCACTCCATTTCCCTTATTTTAAATAATGTCCATTTTGAGCCATTATTTGAAAAATGAAGGTATTTTAAGTCTTTATGTAGAACTTTTCCTTCTAAAAATGGCTTCACCTTATTAAAATAATTTTACGATGTGTTACCATATTGTTGTGTTCGGCTATAAGACATGTTGCAATGTGATTCGATACGATACATCTGTCATATCATAGAAGTGCGCACGACTTCAATAGCAATCCAGATGAATTTGAATTATAATTGAGCATGAAGTTGATCAAACATTATCTGGAAATATAGAAAAATGGCTAAAATTTACAAGCATTATCATCCCATACATTAACTTTGGAATACGATTAAGTTAACACAAAAATGTAATCAATATGATGTCTTCTCACGGTATGAGATTGATTTCAATTTCTTATACTCATCTGTAAAATTGACGCGTACGGACAATTGCGTCATTGAATACGTTAACCAATAGGTGGTCCTTGGGAGGGGAATTCTAACATGAATTTGCAATTCATAGAAGTTCTATCTAAAAATGGGTTCACGTACGTTAATACACGGCACTACCTCATCTTTTGCAATTCTTTTACCATAATTACGATGGACAATTAGTAAAATAAATTTCTGACGTGTTCTTATATTTTGTGTTCAATAATAAGACGGGTTGTAATGTGATTTGATATATTTGTCACATTGTAAAACTTTAATGCACTCGGGCCGTCCGTGAGGATCATTAGTTTAGAAAAGACAAGTTCATGTATCTTTTCTTAACCTCACCTCAGATCTGGGTGGTTTTCCGCCTATGAGAGTTGCCTATAGTAATCTCCTAATGAGAAGCCTCTTAGGCTGCATTTCTTATTTCAACATGCCGGTACCTGCCCGTCTCGCATTCCTTATTGGTCGGCGCTTATTTTTTTCCCTCACCAACCAGCAAATACAAGAGGCATAGTAAAGTCTCTCACCTCATGTGGTTGCCTATAGTAATCTTCTAATTGAGAAGCCTCTTAGGCTGCATTTCTTATTTCAACATGCCGGTACCTGCCCGTCTCGCATTCCTTATTGGTCGGTGCTTTTTTTTTTTCCCTCACCAACCAGCAAATACAAGAGGCATAGTAAAGTCTCTCACCTCATGTGGCATTCCTGCCTATTTTTTTCTCTATTGAACCTTTTAAACACCTGCTTAGCTCCTAACATATGTTAATATACGGCACCACCTCATCTTTTGCAATTCTTTTACCTTAATTTTGATGAACAATCAATAAAATAAATTTTTGATGTGTTATTATATTTTGTGTTTAATTATAACAGGGGTTGTATTGTGATTTGATACATTCGTCAGATCGTACAAAACTTCAATGGGCAGCTTCCGCTGAATTTGAATTATGGTTGAGCATGAAGTTCTTTGAACATCATTTGGAAATATCGAAGAATGGCTAAAATTTACAAACAAACATCACTTATAGCAAATTAAAAATAAAAATAACAGGCATATTTATCCCGTACATAAATATTTGTCGATTAAAGAATTGACCATAATCAGACACATAATAATTTTACACTCCAAATTGCCTGTTAGCTGGGCTTGAGGCCCTTTAAATGAGCTTAATTGTATTGAAGTTTCAAAAACTTAATTATGGACAAATTAGAAAAATCAAAGTCAAACAAACACATTCATTTTATCTGCCCACGAGAACGTGGTACCTATACATATTTTCGTTGAGATTCCAGCTCTACGCTCATTTTCTGGATTAGATGTCCAATCCCCGAAAGCACTCGAAGGTAAATTTTTGTTTGGCTATAACAAAATAAAAAGAGTGAAATAGATGTATCAACGTGTTGAGATCTAGTAGCAAAAACCTAATAACTTCATAGGGGAGATTACTAAGAAGGAGCCCAAGTGTAAGGTTATCAACATATTTGGGAAAATTGTCCAAAAAGTCCTAAACTTATTGCATTTTTTTCAATTCAATTATAAAATTTTTAGTTTTATTAATGTAGTCCTAAACCTTTTCACTTCTTGCCAATTGAGTCAATCTAGCCAATTTAGGCTAGAAAATGCCAATGTGGAGCCGCTAGTGTAATGTAGGATCTCCGGTGTTGATGTGGATAATATTTAATAATATTTTTAAATTTTTAAATTCTTTTCTTTTCTTTTGGCTTTCTTCTTTCCATTTGCTAGTGCCGCCACTGGCCATAGCTAATCGGCTAGCATAGCCCACCACGAGGTGAGGCCAAGTCGAGCCTCAACGAGGGAGACCTTGCCCAAGCGCGACTTGGTGAGGGTCGGCCCGCCAAATTTGGCCTAGGCTAGGCCAACACTCACTTGGGCAAGGGCAAGCCCCAACGAGGGCTCCCTTGCCAAATCTGGTTAGGCTGGCCCTCGCCGAGGGTAGGGCAACCTCACCGGCACGCCTTTGCTAGACCGATGCTCGCGAGGCCGCCCGCCTAGGTGAAGGCTGGCCTCGCTAGATTTGGCCTAGGCGAGGCCAACCCTTGCCGGGCCATGCCTAGGTAAAGGCTCCCCTCACCAAGGCTTGCCCTCACCCAACCGGGCTTGTGGCTGACAAGGCTAGTTGGCTAGCTGTGGCTTATGGGTAGTGGCCGGCCACCGGAAAATGAAATGAAAAAGCCAAAAAGAAAAGGAAAAGTGAAGAAGAAGAAAATCCAAAAAAGAAAAAATAAATAAAAAAGCAAAAAATATTAACATATTATTAAAATTTGTCCATGTCGGCACCAAAGGGTCCTACATGGCACTGCTGGCATCCACGTTAGCATTTTTTGGGAAAAATTAAGTGGATCGACTTAATTGGCAAGAAGTGAAAATATTTAGGACTAAATTGACAAAAATAAAATGTTTATGACTGACTTAATCAAAAGTATAATAGGTTTATGACATTTTGTACAATTCTTCCGAACATATTTAATTAGACTCATTTTTGTCTAAGATCTTAAGCTAATGAGTTACAAGCAAATTTTGATGTATTAATTACTTCACACCATATTAAATTTTCAATGTATGACTTTTGTAAACTTGTACATGTAAAATTATCAAAAGAATTCCATGGCGTACAACTTTGATCATTATTATGAGAGGTGTTCGATCCTTGTGGAAAGCAAAATTGAGATAGGGTTGATATTGCTTACAAATTACATGACAAATGTCTCACACTATATAGGGCAGGAGGGATGAACCTTGTAAAGAGCATTGTACAGAGTTGAAGTCAAAATTTTTGCAATCCAAATATAATTGATGCGATTACAATGATTAGTCTTTAATTATAAAACTGAACATATCCATGATACTCCAATAGATTACGCCAACACTTTTCCTTCGAGGCTTTTGGGAACAAGGATTTGGCTTATGGTCTCTATATTATAAATACGAAGAACCTCCATTAGCAATTTGTAATACGAAACAAATCATAAACAATGGAAAACATAATTTTGTTGGACTTGAGCAGGTCGTTAAAAGTCTCAAGGAGAAAAGACACTTCCTAGGGGTGAGAGACCTTGCTCTGTCTGGACTTCGTATTCCCCTCCCATTGGGAAGAAAAAAACTTGGTAGGGAGCTGTAGGTGTCGGGAGCCAAGTCCCTAAGGCATTGTATCAGGGGAATCCAAACAGCTCGCTGTCACTGTATATCAAATGGATAAGCACTGATATACCTGGAATGGTCATTCAAACTGCCTCCTAGTTTAAAGGGGAGGTAAGAGGGGAACCATGTAACTATGTCCTTTCTTACAAAACTTTAGGCTAGCCCTTGGTTCTTTATGCTTAACATGAAGCAAAGCATAAACAATGGAAAACACAATTCATTGTGCGATCCTCCTCCCTGCCCTCTCTTTTATTATTCTCTACTTCTTCTGAACAAGAGAACCCAAAATCTTCTCCCATCCCCTCCTCTCCCCATAATTGGCCACCTCCACCACTCGAAATTGCCCCTTCACCGGACCCTCCATAGCCTCTCCTTTAAATATGGCCACATCATGAGACTCCGGCAAAAGTATAATAGGTTTAGGACTTTTTAGACAATTTTCCCCAACACATTTAATTAGACTTGTTTTCATTTAAGATTTTAAGCCAATGAGTTATGAGCTAATTTCGATATGTTAATTGCTTCACACCATTTTAAATTTTCAATGTATGACTTTTTTTAACTTGTACGTGTAAAATTATTAGAAGAGTTCCATGGCGTACAACTTTGATCATTATTATGAGAGGTGTTCGATCCCTGCGGAAGGCAAAATTGAGATGGAGTTTATATTGCTTACAAATTACACGACAAATGTCTCAAACCATATAGGGTAGAAGGGATTAAACTCGTAAAGAGCATTGTATAGATTTGAAGTCAAAATTTTCGCAATCCAAATATAATTGATGCAATTATAATGATTAGTCTTCAATTATAAAATTGAACATATCCATAATACTCCAATAGATTACACCAACACTTTTCCATCGAGGCTTCTGGAAACGAGGATTTGGCTTTTGGTCTCTATATTATAAATATGAAGAACCTCTATTATCAATTCGTAACATGAAGCAAAGCATAAACAATGGATAATATAGTTCTATTGGACCTGAGTAGGTCCTTAAAAGCCTCAAGGAGAAAATAGCACCCAGGGGTGAGAGACCCTGCTTTCTCAGGACTTTGTATTCCCCTCCTATCGAGAAGAAAAGAACTTAGTAGGGAGTTGGAGGTGTTAAGAGCCAAGTCCTTAAGGCATTGTATTGGGAGAATCCAGATAGCTTGCCGTCACTGTATATCAAACGGATAAGATTTGGTAGACCAGGAATGGGTGGCCACACTACTTCCTAGTTTAAGGGGGAGGTGAGAAAGAAACCATGTAACCATGTCCTTTCTTACTAAACCTTAGGCTAGCCCTTGGTTCTTTATGCTTAACACGAAGCAAAGCATAAACAATGGAAAACACAATTCATTAGGCGATCCTCCTCCTTGCCCCCTCTCTAGTCTCTACTTCTTATGAACAAGAGAACCCAAAAATCTTCCCCCATCCCCTCCTTCTCTCCCCATCATCGGCCACCTCCACCACTTGAAATTGCCCCTTCATCACACCCTCCATAGCCTCTCCTCTAAATATGGCCTCATCATGACACTCTAGTTCAGGGTTCGCTAGGTGGTGGTCATGTCATCGCTGCCTCTGGCTGAGGAATGCTTCACAAAGAATAACATTGTGCTTGCTAACCACCCCAAGCTACTCACCAACAATCACCTTAGCTATGACTACACCACTCTTGTCTCGTCACCCTCGTTACCCTATGGTGACAAGTGGCACAGCCTTTGGAAGATCGCCACCATTGAGGTTCTCTCATCACACCGCCTCAATGAGCTCTCCCACAACCAAAGGGAGGAGATCCAACAGCTGATGCTCTAGTTGGCCTAAGGCGAGTTCAGGTCTTATCCTTGGGTCGAGCTCAAGACTCTCTTCTTGGAGTTGACATTCAACATCATGATGAGAATGATTGCCGGGAAGCGGTGTAAGAGTTTTCCTAATGTAGGCTATTTTAATTGATATTATAATTTACCATTTTACAAGATTGGTCTAAGGTCGGATAGAAAGTTTCTTAATTAGTTTAATATGGGGCTGGCTAGTATAGACCGAGTTGAGTCTGGCCCGTAATAAGAGGACTTGGTTAGAAATTCTATAAATAGTGCTTAAGTCTCTCCTCTAACCCTAACTCTCACAATTATCCTCACAAATGAGCGTTTACTTAGTGCTACAAGAAGAGGGGGTTGTCTCATTAAGCTAGTGATACAAAGGGTGATAGAGGAGAAGAACTTGCCTTTGGAACGTCGTTTTCTGCTTCCGCATCAAGAACGATGGATTCTAAAACAAGTTGGTTAATTTTTCTATTTGATTATACATGTTCTTGTTCTAGTTATGGAGATTGTGGGATTGCGTGTTTTAGAGTCTAACATGTCGTATCGAGCCTTCATAGATTAGAACACAAATGTGTAGTTTTTTGCCTTTTCCGTGATTTTTTTGTGTAACAAAAATCATTTTTTTAAATATATAAATAGAGAGAACTTGACGAGACGAGAAAAACTGTGGGTGTTGCGCCACTGGGGGAGGCCGCATGTGCCCCCACGCGCAGCCATGCGCCATTGAGGTGTCAAGCACACGTCACATGTGCTGTCATGAGACTTTACACTCGCTCACGAGTGGGCATGGCTTGCATGTGCACTGCACGTGCTAGGGCTGACATCATCTAATGTCACCAACCTAGCAACCTATGAGACCTGACCCTTTGACTAAATGACTCGAACCCGTTAACCCACCTAAATCGAGTTAATTTTGTCACGACCCCAATTCAATTCCCAAGGTCACGAGCAGCAAGGGTTATTTTCGCGACATCCCAGGCACGTCGCCATCTCATTTCTCTTTATCTTTTCATTAAACATATGCGAAAGCGTACATACAACACCCGAACAAAAACAAGCAACTAGGAAAATAACCATTTACAAACACACAATTACATTAGCTACATTTACAAGCCCTTTTATCACGGGCCATTATATTTACAACTACCAAATCTTCAAAAGTTTAGAGTAAACCTTAACTCCTCTAGCAAGATTGCAACTCCCAAAATTGACATGAGACTTCCATGCCTACAAGACTGAAAGAATGAGGGGTGAGTTTTGGGGAAACTCAGTAAGTAAAACTCCTAATTATCTACTAGGAAGATATCTCATCATCAAAATCTAGTGGGTACAACACTTGTAATGCAATATTGATGGCAAATCATTAGCAAACTTATTGCTACACCTCAACTACATGCATATGCCCATTGCAACATACTTCAATGCATGCTTACCTTCAACTTGTTAATGAACATATCAACGTATCATACTTATGCATATAATGGCACTCATGCAAATTCATTTATCGTTGTCCTGGCTCAACCAGGCTCTCCCGGCTCAACCAAGGCATTTACTTTCTAGCTAGGAATCCTAGCTCAACCAGGGCATCCGAGCTCAACCGAGGCATCCTAACGTTAGCTCACCAAGGCATTTGGGCTCAACCTAGGCATTCTGGCTTAACTAGGGCATCCCAAGGCTAGCTTACCCGAGGCATTCGGGCTCAAACCCAGGCATTCTGGCTCAATTAGGGCATCTCGTTCAATGAACGAGGCATCGTCGCCAACGCTATGTGACGACAAACGCTTTTTCCTCTTTAAGTGCATACACAAGTGCATCACACAAGCCGATTTTTCGTTTTTTTTCTTAGCTGACATATGCACAGCCCGAAGATGTGCTCATTCAAGTAAGTGTGCCATGATCCTCAACATCATATTATAAAATATGCTGAGAGCGATTCTTGGTTCGTGGATTAGGTCACATGCTTAGGCCTTCGCGACTTGACATCGATTCTAAGTCAAGCGAACCTTGACCTCGTCCTAGGGCATGAACACACTCAAGCATGCAAACATGAGCAAACACACAAAAGAACATTACAACATACACACGGCTTACACAAGTGAGCACACCAATAAACTCGACGATATAGGTTATCACCCTAGCCAAGAGTTTGAGATTCTACTTACCTTCAATAAACCTCGATGAACTATAAGTGATTTTACCAAGAAAGGGTCGTGTTGTGAGGTCGTGGGCAAGCAAGGCTGAGAGAGGAAGAGCAAGAAAGGAGGGGAAGAAGTGACCAAAGGATGAGGATGAATGGGGGTGGTCCTCCTATTTATAGGCCAGGCCAAGCTTCATTAATGGTCCTAACTTATTCTTCAAGGAAGATCCTATTGTCATGATTACCGAATCTTCTCCTTGCCACCTAAGTTAGTGAGTCATACTTTCATTTAAGGACTAGCCTCCAAGGAACATGTGCTACTTATTCTCCAAGCCACTCCTAATTGTCCACCTAAGCTTGTGAGTTACCATTTCATCATTACTTGACATAACTTAATCTCCAAGGAAAATCCTATGCAATGATGATCAAATCCTCATATGGCCACCTAAGCTAGTGATTCATCCCTTCATTTAATGCCTAAGATATGACCATCATAAGTTTTGGGTTTTTGGGTACATTTTTCATGGTTTTTCTTGCTCATTAAGCCACGCATTCTAAAACCTTTCATGGTATGGTTTACTTAAACCATAAATCACTAACTTATTTACCAAGGCAAATCTTTTGGCATTATTATATAATTTTTAAAATGGATACCTAAGATGTTGAGAAGGCTTCCTCCTCAAGTTGGGCGTGCAGCCCCTTCCTCTCCAAGTTTGGTGTGTGACCTCCCATTATAAGTTAAAGAATAGGTTTTAGCAACTTTCAAAATCAGTAACATTACCTTATCAAACAGACTCGAACAATTAGAAAATTTTAATATGTTGTAGAGAATACCTTAAATGACATTTTTCATGAAAAAAGTAAAGTCAAATTCGTGCTATGGAAAGAGCAGAAATTCACTGAACACAATCCAAAAATTCGTCTGTCGAGCAGATTCAACAGTTAGAGAGAGAGAGAGAGAGAGAGAGAGAGAGAGAGAGAGAGAGAGAGAGAGAGACTCATTTCGAAATCCAAATCTTCAGAAAACTCTTTGAAATTTTAATATGTTGTAGATATGGATGTCATTTAAAACTTTTATGAAGAAATCATGATTAAATTTGAAAAGGAAAATTTTATAAAAGTTCGAGAAGGTGACCTGGTCACCATTTTCACCATACGGGACAGGTTCCAGATGGTGAATGATTGGGCCTTCGTCCCTACCATTTCACCTCATAAAAATATGAAATTTAATTATTTTTTAGATAAATATGTTTAGAACAACTTTCATGAAGGAAGTTTCTTTAAATTTGCACCAGAAAAATCTGTGTAAAATTGACAAATAGTGGAGGTCCAGAAATTTCGAAAATCAAAGGTGGCTATCTTAGTTGGGAAAAGGAGAAGTCCCACTTGGTCAAGAAATATTAATTGTCAGGCATCCTTATCTCCCAAGTTTTCAAATAGGTCCTAGTTAGCTTGGACACTTCATCTCGGTATTGAATAACTAGAAGCCAAATGTAATTAATGTGCTCTTAGCTTGTCTAAGAAGATTTGACTTGCTTGCTCTTTCTTCCAATGGATGGTGTATTTCATTCCTTGGCCTCCAAGATATCCTACTTAGTTTAGGGTTATAATTAGGCTAGGCTATAGGGACACATAAGCCTTTACATTCATCATCCTCATTTAATGCTTTTCACACTTGTTCACACTTATTTTATAGGAAGGTTTGACTAACCTAAGGCCTATCTAGCTTAGCCTCCTAGTCGGTACCAAAATAAGGGTCAAAATCGAGGATGTTAAAATCATTGACCTAACTGGTCAACCGGTCGGACTGTACAGTTGAATCGAAACCAATAGGATTGCTATCAATTGAACAAGATTGTAGGGCTTGAGGCAACCTATGTGTGTGCTCCATGCATCGCACACTCAGGTGGCGCATGTAGGTGCATAGAGCCTCCGATCGACGTGTGGTCAGCGGCTACGTGCTTGTACGGTGATGCTCTATCTTATGGTGTATTTATTTTCCATATTTGATAATTTTATAGATATGAAAATACATACGAAATCTTGAATGCATGTATTTTTTAGTGTATTTTTGCATATTTTCTTGTTTATTTTTTCATGATTTTGGAAATACATATGTTGGTTTACAAGTATGTTATCCCATAGATATTGTGTAGAGTTGATATATATAAAGTTTAACTTGTATCAATGAATAGAGTAGTATAATTAGCATTATGTGTGATTCTTGTGATAAATTACCTCTGTCACTAATGTTTAAATCACATGTATATGGTGTATGTGAGTAGTAAAGTTTATATCCATGGTATAAGAGAGTTTCAATGATTTAATTGAGTTATGATCGCCAAAGTGGCACACATGATTGGATTTGAAAAATATTAGGTATCGTATAATGATGTGATGTCTCATGTTCGAAATGCATGGTCATACTCCCAAATGAGGAGAATGTGTATTAGTTCATAAAAGAATGCAACATAGTATGGTGGAGAAGTGACTGATTCCGGTGATTCATTCACCCAAAGGGGATGAATTCACAAAAGTTGGAATATATCCTTATAGTTGTTGTCATGTGGGAAGGTTGCATACATGTAATGTATTATGCCCAAATGTGATTATGTGATTATGTATGTAGCTCTCTGAATGTGTATTTGTGCATCTTCAAGTTACACAATACTCACATGATACTAATTATATTTTTAGACCCTTTCTTTATATTTCATAGCTATTAAGGTTTTTATTGGTTCAAATTTTAAGTAGTAGAAATAGGATTTTCTGTTTGGGAAAAAAATGATGTTTTTTTTTTTCGTTTGTTCTTTAATCCAAATAAGATTGAGTACTAAATTATGTCAAATGGATTGTACAAATTGTATATAACTTGCAATAATATATACGTCATGTATACAGTTGAAAAGGATGTTTCCAAAAAAAATTTTACCTAAGGAATAATCTTATAAAATAATGTCTCGATTACATGTCTAGAGAAAGAATAGAAAGGCTGATAAAATCAATAACTCTTGATAGTTACCTAAAGACTTGTGTAAATTATCATAGAAGTAAGATGATTGAGATAAAAAATAAAATTGCAGTCTAAAGTTTTGACATGTTAGAGATCATTTACATTTATCTTAGTGGATCTTATATGGTAACATTATAGAAATTTTGTATTTCAACACATTCATTGACGACTATTTCTTCTATACTTAATTAAAGAAAAATCTTAATCTCTAGATAAATTTAAGTTTTTTTCATACTAAAAATTGAAAAAAAAAAAAAAAAAACAGTTGGGATAAGTCTAAAAAGTTGTCAAACCTGACCGTGGTGGTAAGTATTTTGGCAAGTATGTCAATATTGGATTGCTTAAAGGGCTATTGTCAAATACTTGGAAGATTTTGGGATAGTAACTTAATCCATATGTCAAACCTAGCGGTGATGTTATATAATCCAACATTAAGTAAGTTGGAATTTAGAACTACTCAGTATTATTTTGTGCCTTACCTAGATAGTTCAAAAGGGTATTGATTTTATGACCCTTATGAAGGTACAAGAATTATGAAATCATATACAGTAAAGTTTCTAAAGTTCAATATAGCTATAGAGATAGCTGCTCTAGACTTTTAAGGATAATGGTATGGTGGAAATCATCGTGTCTTTGTCTTTGCCTATATAAACAATTATGAAGTCTCCTACACCACATATTAAGCTTGTTGAAGTTCAGGGTATTGTTGTTGAGACAGTTCATGATAAAAAATTTCAAGCCTCTCAAGTGTAGAATAAGGTTGTTGTAGCTCTACTCAAGAAATCTGTTAAGAAAAGAAGATCAGTTATCCCATCATACTATATAGTCTATCTGTGAGAGCAAGCTTATCGTATCTACTGCATAGTTGATCTAGTGACTTATACAAATGATGTTTTCTTGTCTTCAATCAGATTTGTGGTTAAATGCGGTGAAAGACAAGATGCAATCAATAAAACATAATTATGTTTGGGAACTTATTGAGTTGCTTGCAAGGTCATGAACTCATCAGTTGCAATTGGTGTATAAGACTAAAAGGAATTCCAAAGAAAGATTGGAGAGTTTAAAGCCAAATTGATAGCCAAGAATTTCACTTAGAAAGAAGGGGGTGAATAGTGAAGAAATTTTTTCTAATCTCTTCTAAGATTCTTTTAAAGTGAATATGTCATCAGCAATTCATTTTTATATGGAGTTACGCCATATGGATGTTAAAACTATCTTTCCAAATGTATACCTTGATAACTAAGTCTATATGGTGCAATTGGAAAGTTTTGTAGCACATGATTAAGGTAAGCTTGTCTATAGACTGAAAAAGTCTTATTCATGATCTTAAGCGAGTTTCCAAACAATATTATTAAAGTTTCAAAGTGTTGTTACTTCGTTCAATTGAAGACAAGGTATATTGATGTATATAATGCAAGGTCAGTGGGAGAAAATTTATTTTTCTCACACTCTATGCACATAATATCTTGTTTGCAAATAATGGTCTTGAATTACTATATGAGACGAAGTGTATTTTATTGAAAAATTTGACATTGAGGACCTTGATGAGGCATCTTTTATCGTTGGCACTGAGATTTCTAAGGATAGTTCTCGTCATATATTGAGTTTATCTCAAAAGACATTTGCTAATCATATTTTGAAAATATTCAGTATCCATCACCGCAACCTAGAAATTGCAGTGATTGATGTACCTTATTCACAAATTGTCACATTGTCCCTATTCAGAAATTGAGAAAACGCAATTGAATGATGTACCTTATGTTAGTGCAATTAAAAGCATCATGTATGCGTAAATTTGCACTAAACCAAATATTGCTTTTGTGATAAGACTTATAGGCAGATATTAGTTAAATCTAGGACACGATCATTAGGCCATTGCCAATGATGTTTCGAGGTACTTAAAGAAGACAAAAGACTAATGTTGATTTACACACATGTTCAAATCCTGTAGCTAGTAAATAATTCAGATACAAACTGTACTTGCTATTAGGATGACACGAAGTCAACAATGAAATACATCTTTATGTTAGCAAGAGGTGCAATAAGAAAAAATCTATGCTGTTCTTTATCATGTAAGTGGAGTTTGTAGCATGCTTTTCAGCTGTTACTCAGGTTATTAGGCTTTGAAACCCCATTAAGAAGTTGACCATATTAGACTTTATAGATAGACCCATACCGTTGCATTGAAACAATAACTCTGCAGTATTGTTTACTAACAATAACAAAGATCTCAAAGGGTCTAAACATAAGGTGGTCAAGTTTTTTATCATAAAGAAACAATACAGAATGTTGACATTGCAATAGAAAACGTTTTCATAGATGGTATGGTTGTAGATCCATTAACTAAAGGCCTTTGTCCTTGTGTTCTTAAACAACATGTCATTAACATGGGCTTAGGAGCATCATGAGATGCTGTTATTTAGTGGGAGTTATTTCAATTTTGCTCTAATAAAACTTGCATATGTGGTTGTCACATTTAGTAACGATTTGATATGTATCAACTTTTACATCTAATGAAATATTTATGAATGTGTTGTTATTATGTTGAATATATATTGATAAAAGTTTAAAGGTATTGTATGAACCTTAAGTGAAGGCTAGAAGCATCCAGTTATAAGCTTTGATCATATATCTTATTACACATAGAGAAAAGTTAACCATAAAAACAATGCATATGTAGGTTCACTAGAACCATGAATACTTCTCTAGTCGCACAGGTTTTTGTGAAACTTAAGGTAAAAGAATAATGATTGACAAATGTGATCTATCTATGAGAGGTATTATTAATTTGTCACACTATCATATTAAAACCATATCAATAAGTTAAAAGCACTTATGATCGTGTAAGGTTCTGTGTGTGTACATATAGTTACTTACCCCTATGATCTGGTGTTTGCGATTTTATGGAATATGATTGACTATTAAGAATTATCTTTAAACCAAGATTTGTACATACAGTACAATTTCAATTAATATAGTTAAATGACAGTAAGAGTTTTCCTAATGTAGACTATATTAATTGTTATTGTAATTTACCCTTTTAAAGGGTTGGTCTAAGATGAGATAGAAAGTTTATTAATTAGTTTAATATGGGACTAGCTAGTGTGGGCCGAGTTGAGCCTGGCCTGTAATGAAATTGCCTGACTAGAAATTCTATAAATAGTGCTCAAATCTCGCCTCTAACCTAACTCTCATAATTATCCTCACAAAGGAGTATTTACTTTGCGCTATAGGGAGATGGGGTCGTCTTATTGAGCCAGTGATACAAAGGGAAATAGAGGAGAATGACAAGTGTTTGGAACATTGATTTTCCACTTCTGTATCAAGAACAATGGATTTTAAAATAGGTGCGTTAATCTTTCTACTCCATTATACGTGTTCTTTTTCTAGCTATGGAGATCGTGGGATTGCATGTTTTAGCGTCTAGCAAATTGTACTAAGGGGAGGGCATGAATGTACACGAGACCAAGGTGATGGAGGCGAGGGAGGTCATTAAGTAGATCATTGGGAATATCGGGATAAGATATGTTGGCAACTTCGTGCCCATACTTAATTTGGTCGATTACAATGGAGTCAAGAAGAGAATGGTGGAGCTGAAGAAGAAGATCGATGTGTTCATGCCGGGCTTGATCGATGAGCACTAGAGGAAGAAGGGCGATCCAGAGCTCGCGGACAGCATGATTAGTAATCTCCTGCATCTACAAGAGTCTTAGCCAGAAGGCTACTCGGACTTCGCGATCAAAGGGCTTGTCATTGTAAGCGTTGTTTCTTTATTCCTCTCTCTACATCTAGTTTTGTTATTTTTTTAGGCAAATCCCACCGTCCCAATAGAATATTCACGACAAACTTGTCCTATCTCGTTACTCGTTTCCCCGTGTCAAATGTTATCGGTCATTGTATTAAATGTCATTCTTGACGGTCAAATTCAGTCGGGCAATTTTGTCGAGCCCAAAGTCACGTCAGCGTAAAATTGACTGCTTTACATTTGCTCTTATTTTGAAGATTTAAAATGCACCTCCACCACAAATGATGTTAATAATTATAGATGTCACACTTTCAAAAATACTAAAATCTTAGAGATTACCATTTTACTGAATAAATGTATAACTAGTAGTTGCAATTACTAGTTTTTTTTTTTTTTACCACTAGTGTTAGATAAAACTTCCTTGAGTGTTTTGAAGTTAACAAAACGTTTCCATCGGTCTAGTCAAGACTTGCAGACTCTTTCATCACCGGACTGCCAGACTCAAGACTCAAAGTCTATCCTCATTGACCGTCTCTAGACCGTCGAAGAAGGCTTATCCATAACTGAGTATTTCGTTAAGGATTTGATTCTATCGACTGAAGAAGATCTTGGCTGGATATATCATGTCAGGATCCATTATTCAAACTGAGATTGATTCAGGGATTTTGGATCCATTGATTGGCAAAGTATACTTGGAATGTTCTATTTATGGAAACCTAGATCCTGATTGTATGGGCGAGCAGGATTGGTGGGCTATCGTCATATTCCTTAAATTACTCGAAATTTCTCTACTTGATTCTGTCCAACGGGTAGATTGGAAGAACTCATTTGGTAAGTGCCAACGGGTGTGATGGCATGAAGGAGTATATAAGGAAGACATTCAAATTATTCGAGTGTGTGCGCGATAAAAGAATTCCAAAGTTTGAAGCTCATTGTTCTTAGTCAATTCAATTGTTGAGCGAAATCTTGTACTCAAAATAGAGTTTATACCTTTGTGAGACCTTGAGGAAGTGTAGCAGAGTCTCTACACTGTGGAATCAAGGAAAAGCTATAATGTAACAACTCTTTTGATTCATAGTAAATCCAGCCGATGGGCTGTCAGTGCGGAAGAGTGGACGTAAGCTTGGATTAAGCCGAACCATTATAAACCTTGTGTTCTTATTATCTTCCCTAAGCTCTTTTACTTTGATCGTAATTCTATTTGATTATTAGAGTCTAATTTCCTTTTCATAATCTATTGCTGAACAGAGTTGTTTTAAAAATAAAATCATTCACTCTGGAAATTTTTTTTGCACTTATTCACCCCCTTTAGGTGCTCGTACTAGCTTTCACAAATTGTATCAGAGCTTGTGTACTCACTTAAGTTGAAGTGTTTTACTTCAAAGTTAAAGATCCATGACTAGTATGTTGGCTCCAAGTCTGGTTGAAGGGCAAAACAATACCAAATCGCCTTATTTTGATGGAAATGAATACAACATGTGGATAAACAAGATGTAGGCATTCCTAAGATCAAATGATCCTCTGGAATGGGACATGGTAGACAAGTGAATCATTCCTAAAGCTGCAACAGTCTTAGAAGGAGGAAAAGAAGCTGTTGAGTCCAGTGAAATGACTCAAGAAGAGATAACCAAGAGACAAGCTCTTGATGTAAAAGCAATTTATTCTTTATATTGTGCATTATCTCCTACTGAATATAACATAATATCTTCTTGTGAAGTAGCTAAATAAGTTTGGGATAGATTACACATCACCTATGAAGAAATTGATCGAGTGAAAGAAACCAGAATCAACATTCTGCTCGGTCAATATGAATCATTCAAGATGAAACCAGGAAAATCTATCATTGACATGTTTAGTCGTATTACAAAAATCGTGAATGGTCTTGAATATCAAGGTCAACCAATTTCTGGACCCATGAAGGTTAACAAATTACTGCGTTGAATGTCCAAAGATTGGAATCACATAAAGACCTCGGTAAGGGAGACATAAAGAATCATGCCACTCTCTGACGAATTGGTTGGCACTCTTCAGTCTTATGAAGTGGAGCAAATCAACGAAGATGAAGATCCTAAAGGTAAGAAATCCATTGCATTAAAATCTAATTATTAATATTTATTGTCACATATTCTGAAGACAATATGGATGATGAAGAGCTTGCTCTCATGATAAGAAGGTTCAGAAAACTGAACAGAAATGGGAGAAGATTCAATCCAAAGAAACAAAGTTCTCAAAAGCTACAAAATAAATCAGTTGAGGATGATGAATCCAATAAAGATGTAATCTGCTTTGAATGCAAGAAAAAATGGACACATCAGACCCAACTGTCCCTGCTGAAGAGAAAGAAAGAAAAAGCTGAGAAATATCGAAAGGCACTTAAAGTAGAA
Source organism: Eucalyptus grandis (assembly GCF_016545825.1). Taxonomy (NCBI): domain Eukaryota; kingdom Viridiplantae; phylum Streptophyta; class Magnoliopsida; order Myrtales; family Myrtaceae; genus Eucalyptus; species Eucalyptus grandis. The sequence continues at coordinate 36,948,536 of NC_052619.1, forward strand.
ACTTGGAGTGATACCGAACGTGAGGAAAGTGATGATGATTATGCCAATATTTGTCTCATGGCACAATCAGACTCAGATTCAGACTCTGAGACAGACTCAAACTTAGACAGTGAAATCGAGGTAAGTAATTTAAAAATTCCTACTAAAGTCTCTAGATACATTGATGAATGGTGTCTTAGTCTTAAAACCTCTCTCAAAAGGATTTCCGAACTTAAAAGGGAAAATTCTGCACTAAAACAACAGGAAATTGTTTGGAAAGAGAAGGTCGAAAGTTTAGACAAAAGTGTTACTACTTTGAAAGAAAATGCATACAATCTTTCAAAAGAAATTGCATTATTGAAAAATGATATCTCAAGTATTTTTAAAAGGTTTTCTATAGGATATGAGAAACTTGAAAAAATTCCTTCAGCACAAAGACCTTACTTCAACAAATCAGGTTTGGGAATGACTGCTGAAACCATTCCTCTAATTGATTTTCCTAAAGTAAAGGAAAGAATTAAGCAAAGACCTACAAAAGATTCTTACAAAAATCATTTCCAAATTTTTTTTGTAAAACTTGTAGACCGCAGTGCTCTTAAATGTTCTAAGTGTAATAGCTCAAATTATTTTGAAAAAGAATATCATATGGTTTAGAAACTTGTCAAGAAGGTATGTGCAAAGACTGTATATTATACTAACACCAATGAACCCAAGAAAATATGGGTACCAAAGAAAGCTTGAGTTTCTTTTCTAAATGTAAGTCACTATCATGAAAAAAGATAAAATGGTACTTGGATAGTGAATGCTCAAGACATATGACAAGAGACTCAAATTGTTTAATAAAACTTGTGCAAGTTAATGGTGAAAAAGTTTCTTTTGGAGAAAATAGCAAAGGAAGAATTGTGGGATACGGAACTGTAAAGATTGGAAGCCTCACGATCAATAATGTTTCCTTAGTGGAATGACTCAACTACAACTTGCTGAGCATCAGTCAGTTGTGTGACACTAGTTTCAAAATCAACTTTTAAGAAGAAATATGTTCAGGAACCAGTAAAGACTCCTCTAAGTCTTTCACGGGGCGAAGACATGGGAATATCTACCTTTTGGATATCAAACCAGATGAAACCCAATGTCTAATCTCAATTCAAGAGGAAGCAAACTTATGGCACAGAAAACTTGGGCACATCAACATGAAGCAAATAGCCAAAGTCTCAGTAAAGAAGCTTGTTCGTGGACTACCCAAACTAACATACCAAAAGTCTGATCTATACACACCATGCGTGTTGGGAAAACAGGTAAGAAATTCATTCAAACCATTAAATCAAGTATCCACTAATCGTGTACTGCAGCTCTTGCATATGAATCTCTTTGGACCAACCAAAACTCAGAGCATTAGAGGTAAGAAATACTGCCTAGTAATTGTGGATGATTATTCACGATTCACTTGGGTATATTTCTTGGCAAGTAAGTTTGAAACCTTTTCTTATTTTATAAAATTTGCTAAGAAAGTCCATAATGAGAAAGGGTATGTTATTTCAAGTATACGGACAGACCATGGAGGTGAATTTGAAAATCAAGACTTTGCTAAATTCTGTGATGAATCTGGCTTTCAGCATGTGTTCTCTTCACCATATACTCCAAAACAAAATGGAATTGTAGAAAGAAAGAATAGATCGCTGCAGGAAATGGCTAGAACTATTTTAATTGACAGTAACATCTTCTCTCGTTTTTGGGCTAAAGCAGTTTCTACAACGTGCTATATTATTAATAGAGTCTTCTTAAGGCCTATGGAGAAAACTCCCTATGAGTTATTCAAAGGAAAGAAGGCAATTGTTTCGTATTTTCATGTGTTTGGATGCAAATGTTTTATACTGAAAAATGCAAATGATCAAGTTGGTAAGTTTGAAGAAAAATCAGATTAAGGTATTTTCCTTGGATATTCAATCACAAGCAAAGTTTACAGAGTTTACAGCAAAAAGACTCAATCTATGGAGGAATTGATGAATGTTAAATTTCAAGACTTTATGCACAATCAATCGATTCAGACTCAACCTGAAGAATCTGAACCTCCTCTAGACTCTACAAAGTCTAAATCTCCAGAAGTAGCTCAGACTTCAGAAGACCAGCAACAAATGATCATTAAAGATTCAAATGAAGGAAATGATCAACAGTTTGACAAATCAACCAGCAATTGGAAGCATAAGTCCAGTCCTCCCAAAGATCTCATTATTTATGATATTAATGAAAGAATTCGCACAAGATCCAAAATACGTGAAGAGTATAGTGTTGTGGCTCTTATTTCTGAAATAGAACCTAAAAACAAAGAAGAAGCTTTAACCGATGAAAGCTGGATTGAAGCTATGCAAGAAGAACTCGGGTAATTCAGTATCAATGATGTCTGGGAATTGATTCATAAACCGAAAGATAAATCCATTATTGGAGTTAAATGGGTTTTTAGGAACAAGATGAACGAGAAATGCAAAGTCGTAAGAAACAAAGCAAGACTCGTGGCCAAAGGATATACCCAAGAAGAAGGGATAGACTATGATGAAACTTACGCGCCAGTAACAAGGTTAGAAGCAATTAGATTATTACTTACTTTTGCTTGTTATAAGAATTTCAGGTTATTTCAAATGGACGTCAAAAGCGCTTTCCTAAATGGATTTATCCAAGATGAAGTCTATGTGGAACAACCTTCCGTTTTTGAAGACCCAAGGAAACCAGATTCTATATTTAGACTAAAAAAGGCTCTATATGGTTTAAAGCAAGCATCTCGAGCTTGGTACGACAGATCAAGTAAGTTTTTAATTCAAAATGGCTTTGTTAAAGGTAAAGTAGATACTACACTGTTTATCAAAAGAGAAAGCAAAAGCTTTTTACATGTTCAAATTTATGTTGATGATATTATTTTTGGATCTTGTAATGAAAATATGTGCAAGAAATTCTCTAAGTCTATGCTGGATGAATTTGAAATGAGCATGATGGGTGAACTAACCTTCTTTCTCGGGTTTCAAGTGAAACAATTGAAGGAGGAAACCTTTATTCACCAAGAAAAATATGTTAAAGAACTTGTCAAAAAGTTTGGACTGGAGAATTGCAAAAAGACTTATATACCAATGTCAAGTTCCTTGAAGCTGGACAAAGATGAAGGAGGAAAGAAAGTTGACCAGAAGCTATAAAGGAGTATCATTGGTTCACTTCTTTATCTTATTATTTATAGACCTGACATTCTGTTTAGTGTTTGTATTTGTGCCAGATTTCAATCAGACCCAAAAGAATCTCATTTAAGTGCTGCAAAACGTATTATCAAATACATTGCCTCAACTTCAAATTTAGGCCTCTGGTATCCTAAAGAATGAGACTTCACTCTTCTTGGATACTCAGACGCAAACCTAGCAGAATGTAGAATTGATAAAAAGAGCACCTCGGGCACCTGTGAACTACTTGGTAATAGGACAATGTCTTGGTTTTCAAGGAAGCAAAGTACCGTAGCTCTTTCTACGGCAGAAGCAGAGTATGTAGATCTTGGAAGTTGTTGTTCACAAGTTCTGTGGATAAAACAACAGTTAAGAGACTTTGTAATTGAAGATTCATGCATTGAGATCAAATGTGACAACACCAGCACAATCAATCTCACCAAGAATCCAATTCTTCACTCAAGAGCAAAACATATAGAGATTTGACATCATTTCATTAGAGATCATGTTCAAAATGGAGAAGTTTCGATTCAGTTTATTGATTCAAAGAATCAACTAGCGAACATATTTACAAAACCTTCAGAAAAAAAATCAATTTAAAGTTATTCGTTCCAGACTCAATATCTTAAAGTCTAAGGAAGTTCAGACTCAAGGCTGAAAGTCTAAAGACACCCAGACTTAGACGATCAAGATTCACGACTGTAAGTTATTTATATTTTAGAGATTTATCTCTCGGATAAAATCCCGAAAAGGTACGATCATCTATCTGTAATTAATTGATGTTATCTTCCCGGTTACGTGATTATTGCAATCTTTCCTTTTCGAAAAAGAAGTTTTTTTAAATGACGGTTATCTAATTTTTCAAAAAGGCAGTTATTTTTTTAAAAGACATTTTTATTTTTCCTTTTACGATGTTCCATATGCCTTACTTCAACTGCCTTATATATTGTTGGTTCTTCTTCGTTTTACTCACAAAAACCCTAAGAGAGCACAGATCTTCAACTTTTCTTTTCTTCTCTTGTTTAATCCTCGAAAAGTTTTCACCTTTCTTGCGAAACAAGCTTGGAATCTCTCAAAGACTGTGAAGAATGTCGTCTCAAAGAAAGTCTTCGAGGATCGCGAACAGGGGACCACAGCAAATGCATGAGGGTCCTACACATTTTGACCTCACCGAGGAAGAAGAATCTCCTAGACAGCAGCAGAGCCTACAACATTCGCAGCAGCATCCATCTCCTCCATCTAGACCTCAGAACATTGAACATTGAGAAAAGGAAGAAATCATCGAAGATGCAGAACTCGTAAGAACTCAAAAGCCTGCTTCTATTTTTAAGCTTTACTGTGCTTTGAAGAAGGGTGGTACTCCCTTGAACTATATTGGTGAATTTTTGAAAGACAAAGGGTATCGAAATGAAACTACTTTTTACGCACAATGGAACGATTGGGAATTGCTCATGCAGGGTCAGCAGAAGAAGTATTTGCAAATATCCAAAGCGATCCACGTGTTGGAGGGCTGAGTCAACCTGATGAGAATGATGATGATAGGATGTACACTCATTTTAAACCTAGAATGGGTGTTGCGGCAAAAATCCAAAGCAAAATGACAGATTTGTTTCACTCGGAGGAACACAAACGACTCTACTCTAAGTTGCTAAAGCATGGTGTGATTAACCCTAGAAGTGTGGATTTTGATTTTCTTGATTCTCTGAATGTCAAGCTGCGAGAGAAATTCAATCTTCTTTAACTAGAATGGTTTTGATCTGAAACAACAGAGGCTCATGCTGAACTCACTGCTTACTTCTATTCTAATCTAAGTTTCTTGGATACGAATAGATTCTCTTTCGGTGTTCAAGATCATGACTATGTAGTTGACATAGATACATTGGTTGATGTGATTGGGGTTGAAAGAGGGAAATTCCAACCAATCAATGTGTCTATTGGACGTGCGACGATAGAGCTTGTTTGGGATAGAACGGCGGAAGGAAAGATTTCATATTTGAGGATGAATGCCTCAAATATTTTGCTTCACAAGATAGTGATCAACTGTCTCAGACCCAAATCAACTTCGAATACCAATGTTTCAAACTCAGAGGCAAAGCTGATGTATGCCATTAATGCTGGCAAAAAGTTCTCTCTTCCACACACTATTATGTTCCACATGTACAGAACGATGGTGAAAGACAAGGGCCAACTTCCTTACTCAGCAGTTATCACTAAGTTATTCAGACATTTGAACATTCGGCCTCCCAGGATTCTTTGTATTCGAACATGCGATCAAATGGTGGTGGGACTGAAAATGGTCTCTAAAATATGTCTGAAAGAACTTAACAAGGCTTTGGAGCGATTCAAGGACAAAACCCTTGTCAAGACTCACTTAGTCTCTTCGGCTGCAAAATAGAAAGGGAAGGAGCCCATGGTTGCTCCATCCAAGAAAAGAAAAGCACTCATCTTGGAGGATGAAGATGATGGGGATGATATCACAATTTCTGCTCTTGCTTTGAAAAACTTAAGTCATTCTATTTTAGAGACAGAGGTGAGACAGGAACAAGACAAGGAGGAGATCGAACAGAGGATTGGAGAGAGAGAATCAATGGAGAAAGAAGCAGAGGAAGAAATGATTCCGGAAGAAGAAGAAGAAGAAGAGGGCAGAGGTGAGTAAGAGGAAACAGAGCGTGAAGAGTACTTCTCACCACCTGAAGGCAATGAAACAAGGGGAGATGCTTTGAGAAAAGAGGTACATCTTCAATTGCTACTACTAGTGAAGGAGTAAGTTGTTCACCCGCAGATCCGGAAGACATCTATGCCTCTCAATTCCCTGAGGAAGGCCATGAGATTTCATCGCCAAATTTGAGTGATTGTGCTAACTTGCCATCATTTGCCAATACACCTACTGATCGTGTAGAAGCCAGTACTCAGACTGATAATTCACCAGACTTTCACAGAGTGCTTGATGTTCTTATGGAGATGCGAGGCCAAATTATGCTCTAGGATGCGAAGTTCAGAACTTGCAGAATGCAGGTCAAGCCTCTTCAGTTTCTTTGCATGATCAAATTCATGCCTTTGCTCTTCAAGTTCAAGCAAATGCCAAGGGTGAAGATGTGGCTCAACTGAAGGAGGATTTGAAAAAGCTCGAAGGGATTGTCCAGTCAATGGGAGATTTTCAGCTTGTTCGTGTTCCAAAGCAATCCTAATTCCATTCTCTTTTCATCTCTACCTTTTTAATGCTGACAAAATGGGGGGAGATGTGGTGCAGATTTGAGATTTGAGATTTGAGATTTAAACTCTTGACATTTTTATTGACCTTACTTTTGTGTCTGGCTGTTTGGTTGTGACTGGATTTGGATTTGGATTGTTTGATCGTTTGTTTATTTTAAGCACTATTGGTATTTCATGGCAAAGATAGTTGCTCATTTACAGGATTAACTTATTTCCTGTGGATGCAGATTTTAATGTTATCTTTACTATGCCAATTATCTTTTGTGAGATATTCATGTTTGCTTGAGTATTGTTTTGTAGGTCAAAGTTATCCAAATCTGTAGGAAAGTTTTGTCACCATCAAAAAGGGGGAAATTGTTGGAGAAAACTTCCTTTAGTGTTTTGAAGTTGACAAAACGTTTCCATCAGTCTAATCTGAAGACTTGCAGACTCTTTCATCAAAGTTTGAAGACCACCGGACTGCCAGACTCAAGACTTAAAGTCTATCCTCATTGACAGTCTCTAGACCGTCGAAGAAGGCTTATCCAGAACTGAGTATTTTGTTAAGGATTTGATTCTATCGATTGAAGAAGATCTTGGCTGGATATAGCATGTCAGAATCCATTATTCAAATTGAGATTGATTTAAGGATTTTGGATCCGCTGATTGGCAAAGTATACTTGGAATGTTCTACTTATGGAAACCTAGATCCTGATTGTATGGGCGAGCGGGATTGGTGGACTATCGTCATATTCCTTAAATAACTCGAAATCTCCCTAATTGATTCTGTCCAACGGGTAGATTGGAAAAACTCATTTGATAAGTGCCAACGGGTGTGATGGCATGAACGAGTATATAATGAAGACATTCCAGTTATTCGAGTGTGTGTGCGATAGAAGAATTCCAAAGTCTGAAGCTCTTTGTTCTTAGTCAATTCAATTGTTGAGCGAAATCTTGTAATCAAAAGAGAGTTTATACCTTTGTGAGACCTTGAGGAAGTGTAGCAGAGTCTCTACACTGTGGAATCAAGGAAGAGCTATATCGTAACAACTCTTTTGATTCATAGTGAAATCCAGCCGGTGGGCTGTCAGTGCGGAAGAGTGGACGTAGGCTTGGATTAAGCCGAACTACTATAAATCTTGTGTTCTTATTATCTTCCCTAAGCTCTTTTACTTTGATGGTAATTCTATTTGATTATTAGAGTCTCATTTCCTTTTCATAATCTATTGTTGAACAGAGTTGTTTTAAAAATAAAATCATTCACTCTGGAAAATTTGTTTTCGCACATATTCACCCCTTCTAGGTGCTTGTACTAGCTTTCACAACTAGTACTGCCAATTTTCCTCGAGACTAACTTCGTGATTGGGCTAATGTTTGTGGTTGGGGATGCTGGGCCATTCACTCTCAGTCTACCACTTAGAGCAATCCCTTTATGTGTTATTCGTTGAAGATAATGATGTCTCACGTAGATTTAGATGAAAGGTCCTAAGTTTTTTGATTTTGTGGGTTCGGTTGGGTTTTTTTTATTTATTGTAGTTTTTCAAATTGGATTTGATTTCACTTTTTAAATGCTTAATTATTGATTGCATATTGGGCACAACTTTTAGGACTATTGGTGCAAATGTCAATCTAAATATCAAGTTGAGACACGGCAACAACTTATTAGGATTCATATCCTTTCTTTTCAGATTTTTTCCCTGAATAGGTATAATTTTATGCACTTAGACGGCCATGTACCAATTATTTGTAGTGATTATCTACTACGATATTATTAGTCACAATATCAAAAGTTCCCTTTTGGAACGGCATTGATCCAAAGTAGTCTCATCATTAGAAAGAAATTAAGTACATAAACTAATTCGTGGGAAACGATATTTTCATTACTAGCGGGTCTCTGAGAAATTACATGTCATGTTTGTCATGGCTAAAATATCACCTACAAGGGGGTGAATAGGTGATTTTGTGGAAACAAAGTAATTTAAATAGATATTGCAATAAGACAACTTCCGATTAAGTGGTTTGATCTTACCGATGTACAATTCTACCACAATTAATAAATAGAGTAAGTGATAGAGAATTGCACACTCAAGATTATTGTGGTTCTGCTTTTGCAAGCCTACGTTCACTCTCCCACGCTACAACCAATTGGCTGGAATCCACTTATAAGAACCGATCAGAGGTTACAAGGTCTGAGTTCTCAACACTCAAGCTCATGTGTATAACTCCTCACACACTCTCAACCTCTAAATGGTTACACAATGATGCTCATAGAGATGAATATAAAAAAAATCATAAAACACTCTTCAAACTTTGGAATTACTTCAATGCTTGTGAATGCGAATTCTAATTCCTTTAGCTTCGAGATATTTTCTTATACTCCTCCTAGTCCAAGCTAACCGTTGGACATATCTCTAGGAGGACTTATCTAGCCAATCTACCCGTTGGCCTAGATCTAGTTGAGAAGATCTAATGGCTTCGGGATCGCCGAGGTTGATACTTCCCATAATTTCTGCTGCCGATACAGCAGTTTGGGTTTCCATAAGTCAAGTGCTTCAATTTTGGAAAGAATGTTTTGCCCGAAGTCTAACATTCCAAGAAATCTAAATCTTCAAAAGATAGGAAATCCAACCAATTGCTACTAGTTGTTGCACAAGAATATTAACTTCTTTCTAGTCGTTTGATAGAACACATAAGGGAGGAAATAATTAAACCACAACTTTGGTTATGATTTATAACGTCTGATCACATCCCATCAGACTTTCAACTGTGGTCCTTGATTATCATAACATAACACATTCTTCATCATAGGCAACCACAACATCTTGATAAGTCTTTAAGTCTGGTTCTTTGAATCTGATGAGTAACGTCTGATGATACATATCAGAGTTTCCATCAGAACTTCTTGATCAACCAAATTGCTCCAAGAATATCACCTGGAAATTCTTTCATTAGAATCATTAAACACTTATGGAAACGTTTTGTCAATCTTCACAATCAATTTAGGAAATTTCCTCAACAATCTCCTCATTTCTTATGATGACAAAACATTCCAAGTAGAACTTAATAAAATATTTTGAAAAGATTTATAAATCAAATAGCTTCATTGAAAACAAGATTTTATATAAGGCACAATGTGAATTCTACAAGAATTTTGCTGATTTTGTAGAGATAAGCACATATTTCTTATAGAAAGTCAAGCTAATCAGAATGCATAAGATTTGTGAACAAATTATTTGCTCTGATTAAGGAAGTTCACGATATAAATAAATTGAAAGAAAAACTTCATGTTTCCATATAGCTCCCCCTAAGCAAGATCATGAAAGATCTTCAAAATCTTCATGTTGCATTTAGCGTTCAGCTTTTCTTTCATTTCCTTCCCCTTTTTTTCAGCATCACAAAAGAAACAATAATAATGGACAGAGTATCACATAAAGAACACGCGATTCAGTTCATCTTCACACACAATCTTCAAAACATATTTGGCATGAAACATAATTTTCCGAAACAATATCTTATAGATGCTACGATGAATATAAAATATATGCAATATATCTCATGTTCTTGTAAAATCAAATACCACATACATCAGCAAATATTTCTAAATGATTATGAATGCAATGTGTAAATTTCACATACATTTTTCTCATAATAAAATGATAATGAAAATATGAGATTTATAGTGACAAAAGGTAAGTGGAAATAGGAAATATACTAACCGGATCATGTAGAACTTAGCAAATTCAAACATACATTACATTTTCTTCCATAATCAAGAGGAGGCAAAAATTAAATTGACTTAATAAGGATTTTCTCACACATGATTTACGCTCCCCCTCAATTTGATGCCCTTTTGAAATGATTGCGATTTTTTGCCTTTAATGTACATTCCTTTCTCCTCCTTTAATAATTTGCACAAATTTTACTCAAATAAAAGAATTTTTTGATCCTTTGAAAATGGTGCGAAATCTTAACAATTTTTCAGATCAGAACCTTTGAAACTTTCTATGGGAAGATTCTTTTGCCACTTGCAATTTCTTGTAAAAAAAATCTTTGCAAAATATAGAGAATATCACGTACATACATTCCTTTGATTTGTGGATCAATCTTTCCAATTATAAGATATACTTCCAAAAGATAGCAAGTATTCGCAATAATATCTTTTAAGATTGAAAATACTCTTCCTTCACCATAAAACTCAATTGCAAATAGATATCAATATAATATTAACATATTTCGCAAATAGAATGTAACTAATAAAAGCGTTAAATCTATGCAAGATCTTATAAATTTGGCAACAAATATTACAAATTCATATTCCAATGTACATGTGCATAATATACCTTCTTTAAAAAAAAAAATCTCACTCGAAATCCTTCTTTGATTGCATCATGATTTGCATAAATCACAATCAATTTTTTTTGTACAACTGCCTACAATAAATTCATCCCTTCTTGGTATCCATGTATGTGGATCCTTTCCTTTTGTTAGTCACAAAATAGGAAACTTTGTATAATCTAATGGCATATAAAGATCATCACGTGATTAATATGCATAATCAAAAAATTCTCATTTCGCAACACCATAAAAATATGAGCGTAGAATCAGTTTATTAAAAAATGAATTATTTCTAAACAACAATCATGTGGATATTTCAATCATAACCAATGATAGAACACATCATATAAATCAAGCACGATATGAAGGTAGAAATATTATATCAAATAATGAGAATTTATAAACATACATTTCCTTACCAATTTTTCTCTTTCTTTATTCCTGCAAAAAGAGCAATTCATCTATTCATTGGTACCCAAATTTGTTTGAGTCCTTTCTGGTTACTGGAAGCATCAAATCTCCAGTTGATTGACTTGGATTTCCTCCAATCAAATGGATGTTCTTGCTTAAAGTGATTAGGATCACCACAATTTGAGCAATTATAATATTGAAATCCAATAGGCTCGACAAATTGCTTACCAAAATGATTTCGATAATGTTGGATCGGTGGTCAGCGCTTTAATCTTTCCTTGACCTTTGAAAAGTCATTCTTGATCTCACTTGCATTTTCAAAGCCTAGGCCAGATTTGTTGTACTATGGCATTTGTATAGAGAGAACATGCTCAAATGTTTTCGAGCTAAGAGAAAATTTCTTACAAACTTTTGAGATTTCTTCCTTATAGGAATCAACTTCTTTTTGCATGATAGAAGAATTCTCCTTTTCCAGCTCACTGATCTTTTTCTCATTCATAATATTTTGCTATCTCAATTTAGAGACTTCCTTTTTCAACTCGGAAATTTTCTTCAACGCTTTCTTATGTTCCACGCATAACTCTTTAAAAAGATCATCATCATCGAGAATAAGATCTAAACTAGTTATCTCATCTTCTTTAGATTAAATGTTCGCCATTAAGCATAGATTTCATTGCTCATCATCGCTAGAATCAAATTCCATATCGCTCCACGTCTCAGCCTTTAGAGCTTTCTTCTTCTTTTCAAATTTCCATTTCCTTTTCTTGAATAAGGACAATTGGGTTTTATGTGACCCTTTTTCCTGCACTCAAAACATATTACATCCTTACCTTCATTGTCGTCTCCATCATAAAAGTTTCTTCCTCCGGATTTCTTTGTTGGCTTCTTCCCTTTGGAGTTTCTTCTCTTTCTCGTATGGTGTTGAAATCTTTTGATTAGTAACTCCATCTACTCATCGCCATCTTCTTCAACTTCTGAATCTGAAACATCATAATCAATATTAGACTTTAAGGTAATCAATTTCTTCTTGTAGGATCTTCGTCATTCAAACGTTCTTCTTCATAGAATTGGAGTGTTCCCACGAGTTCATCCACGAAGAGAGGTGATATCCTTTGAATTTCTCAAATGGACTTCTTAATATTGTTCCATTCTTTTGACAGTCCTCGAATAATCTTGTTCACTTTAATAGGATTTGATACAGGTTGCCCTTGATATGCCAATCCGTTGACAATGTCAGTAAATTTGCTGAACATGTCAATTATGGATTCTTTCGATTTCATTTTGAAGGCTTCATATTGTTGGAGAAGAATATTATTTTCGTCTCCTTAACCCTATTAGTTCCTTCGTATGTCACCTGCAACCTATCCCAAATTTTTTTCGCTAATTCACATGAAGAAATTCGATTATATTCAGACGGAGATAATGTGCAATATAACGAATAAACAGCTTTAGCATCTAGTGCTTCTCTTTTTTTTTTTTTATGTTTGCATTTGATGAGGTTGAGACTTTAGGTTTTTTGCCTTCTTCTTTGGATGAAGAAGTGTCAGGATTATGCCCTTCAGAACAATGTCCCACTCTAAGAGATCCTTGGATTTGATGAATGCTTTCATCTTGTTCTTCCAAATGTTATAATATTTTCCATCAATGTAAGGAGGTTTTGTATCACTCTATCCTTCCATAAGACCTGGTGTAGTATTGCTAGCCATAGGTAGATCATTAACTCAGAAGTAGTAAAGCACTTTAATTAAGAGTAATCAAGCTTTGATACCAATTGTTATGGCTAAAATATCATCTAGAGGGATGAATAGGTGATTCTGCGGTAATGAAGTAATTTAAATAGATATTGCAATGAGACAACTTCTGATGAAGTGGTCAGATCTTACCAGCGTACAATTCTACCACAATTAATAAACAGAGTAAGGGATAGAGAATTGCACACTCAAGATTATAGTGGTTTGGCTTTTGCAAGCCTATGTCTACTCTCCCGCATTACAACCAATTAGCCAGAATCCACTTAAAAGAACCGATTAGAGGTTATAAGGTCTTAGCTCTCAACACTCAAGCTCGTGTGTATAACTCCTCATACACTCTCAACCTCTAAATGATTACATAATGATGCTCACAAGACGAATGTAAAAGATCACAAAACAGTCTTCATACTTTGGAATTAAAAGCTTCACTTCTCGTGAATGCGATTTCTGATTCCTTCAGCTTCAAGATCTTCTCTTATACCCCTCCTAATGGTTTCAGGATCGCCGAAGTTGATACTTCCCATAATTTATGCCGCCCATACAGCAGTTTGAGTTTCCATAAGTCAAGTGCTTCAATCTTGGAAAGAATGTTTCACCCCAAGTCTAACATTCCTGGAAATCCAAATCTTCAAAAGACACTTTCCTTTGGAACTCCTATATATAAGGCAGGAAATCCAACCAATCGCTACTAGCCATTGCACGATGATATTATCTTCTTCCTAGCCATTTGACAAAACACAAAAGTAAGGAAATAATTAAACCACAACTCTGGTTCTAATTTATAACGTCTGATCACATCCCATTAGACTTTCAACCATAGTCCTTGATTATCATAACATAACACAATCTTCATCATAGGCAACCACAACGTCTTGATAATTCTTTAAGTCTTGTTCTCTAAGTCTGATGATACATATCGGAGTTTTCATCAGAACTTCTTTATCAACCAAATTGCTCCAAGAATATCACCTGGAAATTCTTTCATTAGAATTGTTGAACACTTAAGGAAATGTTTTGTTAATCTTCAAAATCAATTTAGGAAATTTCCTCAACAATGCTTTATTTTTCTTTTCCCTCTTACTATTATAAGTACAATGCCCTTTTGTTTTCTTTTAGATAGTCTTATTGGAAGTATTAGTGCCACTTGAAGTCTTATTATCTCAACTTGAAAAGTTGATTTAAACAATAACTTCTTACACACGTGCAGGTTTTGTTTATTGCTAGAACAGACACATCATCACTTACATTAGAACGGATAATGACAAATTTATTAAACAACCCTTGAAAAGTTAAGGAAGACCCAAAACAAGATTGATTGTGTTATTGGCTTCGACAATCTGTTGGAAGAATTGGATGTTTCGAAGCTACCTTACCTTCAATGCATTATCTTTGAGACCCTTCGACTAAACCTGACGGCGCCACTTCTCCTCCCACATGAATCATCGGATGGTTGCACCATAGGAGGATACTTTGTTCCACGTGACACTATTGTGGCGGTGAATGCATGGGCCATTCATAGAGATCCTGAGTTGTGGGAGGATCCATTGTGCTTCAAGCCCAGAAGATTCGAGGGCAAAGGCAGTGAAAAGCAACATAAGCTGATATTTGCCTTTTGGGCCGGGACGGAGGGCATGCCCTGGTGCCCCCTTGGCTCAGCGGGTCATGGGGTGGACGTTTGGCTTGCTGATTCAATGTTTTGATTGGAAAAAAGTGAGCGCAGAAGAGATTGACATGAGGGAGGGACCAGGAACCAACATGCCAAAGGCAGTACCAAAGGCACTATAGTTTGCACTTTCAGTCAGAAAGAAAAGCACCTGGTACGTCGTGTTGTGTGTTTCCCACCTATTTTGAATGGGAGAAAACACCAACAAAAAACATAAATTATGCTCATTGGGATACGCCCTTTTATGGAGAAACTCGTCCCCGGAGATTAAGTTGGTCAACTAGTTTGTCGCAAAATGGTTGGTCGACATGCTTTCACGCTATATGTAGTAAGAGTCCACGTCTAATTTCTAAGTTTCAACTTTTGTATAGTTTCATTTTCCTATTTGTATTGTAACTTCTCCTAGTGTTAAGAAGATATATGGTGCCAATGTGGGCTCTATGGATTGTTCTCATATGAACCTAGTATTACTTTTCTTGAATGAATTTATCCGTTCTTGAAGTATACATTTAGAGTATTTTGTGTGCTTTAATTTTTTCTTGCAAATGGAAGGTGTCATGCCTTTTTAATCTGCCTTCTTTTTGCAATTTTCTTTCTTTCCCTCCATGTTTTTGCTTCCGATCCTCTTTCATTGTACCCATTTGATCCCGACCATGTATTGAGTTTTTAGATCAAGTTTGTAATAAACATGACGAGTTGTGGGTCTTTCTATCATATCTTTTATTTCTTTTTGAGTGTTTACTTCATGTAAATGCAATTTCTTTGATTGTTTGCTTCGTTCTTTAATCATTGTGACTAGAATTAGTGGAGAAAAAGAACCATCAATGTGTGATCACTTAGGGCGCGCATGACAACCATTCTGTTCCAGAAATAGTTTCTAGAACAGAAATAGATTTTTCTATTTCTATTTCTAGACGAGTTTCTAAGCAAAAAAAATCTGTTTGATAACGATACAAAAATTTTGTTTTAGAAATAGAAATTCGTTTGATAACAGTATAAAATTTCTATTTCTTAAAACAATTTTTTTTTTTTGGAGCAAATGAGATGTCCATTCTTACAAATTTCATATGCTTATGAACCCATTGACCCAAATACAAAATAAAGTTTTTTTTTTTTTTTTTTAGTAAAGTCTCCCTTTTTTGAAAAAAAAAAAAAATACAAAGTAAGAGTTGTTATATCAAATTTTCTAAATTTTCACACAAAATTCTTTAGCATCCACCTAGATAGGCAATTACGGTCAAACAATATACTTACCAATAGTCTCCATACAATAGAAAAAAGAAATCAATATGCATTACTTTTGAGCATGATAGAAGGTTCCCAAAACTCTAGTAGAATGAAGGTGGGCAACCAAATTCTAATCCCCTTCATGCTAGTATGTCATGTCGATCACCGCCACGGTTTATGATATCGAGCAATCATTTTAGAAAGAAACACAAAGAAGTGTATTGGGTAATTTGTGGCAAATTTTACAAAATCGGCGAATTTTACGAAGTGTAATAGAGCTTGTCATAAAGGACCATTACAAATAAGGGAAATCCTCAAGTAGAATATCATGTTACAAGAATTGAGATAGGAATCATCAAATACAGTATCACATTACAAAAGCAAAGATTGGAAATCCCCAAATACAAAATAATAGAAATACATTACAAAAGTTGAAAATACGATCTCATGGAATCTCCGGCATATTATGATCTCTTGCCATCTTATTGGCAATACTTTTTCTAAGCATATTCATCTTAGTAGAAAATTTCATGGAGAAATTATTTCTGATTTCTGTTCCAGAAATAGAGAAATAGAAAATTTATATTTCTGGAACAAAAATCTATTCCAGAAATAGAAAAACGGAATAGGTTTATCAAGCGGTTTCTATTCCGAAAACAGTCGGAATAGAAAAATTGTTTCTGGAACAGAAATTCTGGTTTGTCATGCACCCCCTTAGTGATACTTTAGATGATTCTTGCACAAAAATGGAAAATAACAAATGCATAGTCATTTAGGTACAACCCAACCAATTTAGGTACCAAAAATGCGTTAATAGAATTATTAGCATAATCTAAGCCCCTAAACCTTCAATCTATAGTTTCCTAGAAATCAAGGAAGCACTCATGATCCTTGAATGGGTGATCTAGCCAACCTCCAAAAATGAAGCTAGTGGCGAATCCTAGTTACTATTTTAGGTTGTTTAAAGAAAAAAAAATGAATTCCTATCACGCAAGGTATAAGTTTGGAAGAATTGACGTTCTTGATTGATGGGCCTCTTGGACGAACATTAAAAATGATGAGTTTGAGCCCTCTTTATATGATGCACCTTGATTATTGTCACTTGAACAATTATCTCTAAATCTATTGTTTGGAATTAAAACCCCTTAAGGGTAGGTCGTGACATTCGTCACATAAAGATATCATGTTTACGTTGAGCTTTGATCGTGTTTGTGAAATAATAACATCCAATTGAAATTTGTTCTTTAAAAAATAATTGTAATAAAAAAAAATTGGCAATAAATCAGGAATGGATAAACTAGCCGTGAAGGGATATTTTTTAAAAAGGCGGTTTTGAGCTTGGAGCCAATTTCATTTGAAATTCCGGATTGATGCGCAGAAGTTGAGCGAATTGAGGGAAAGAAATTTTTACTTTTTCAATGACCGTAATATTTTCTCCTCTTATTTCGTGGATATATAATCATATTTATAGGGTGCAAACGTCGCACGCACAGAAGGTTGGGTGGGTATGCCCGGAGGGCGGTTGTGCTCATGAGCAAAACCAGTGAAGATGAAAAAAATGTAATTCATATTCTGAACTTGCATGTGTGTTGGATGATAAGAGAAAAAAATAAATTTGGAGGCTCAATTTATGTTACAGAAGTGAGAGTTAGAAAGAGAAAAGAAAATTAGATTTTTCTTCTTTTCCCATTTATTATTTTTAATATTTTTCAATTTATATATATATATATATATATATTGACTTCTCATTTATTAAAAAATTTTAAAATTAACTCATGCTTGTTGGAATTTTGAACTCGTATGTAAGAATTCCGGACTTACGTATCGAAGAGTGTTGGGAGAATTGACAACACTTGTTAAATGAGTATTAACGAGTGTTGAAGAGTGTTGGACACGTGTCGAAATTTCCAACATGACATAAAAATTCCTGAAGAGTACCGGTACTTGCTAGGTCACTTCTCCACGTTAAGGGTCACTTTTCAGATTCTTCTCTCCTCCATTACCTCTTTCTTCCATGCGCTACCCTCTCTCCTCAATTACTCCTCCTTGATGCACCACACCACAAATTAGGAAATGCTTGCCCTCCATTAACACGCTCAGCAAATAAAGATGCGCACGGCAAGATGGCCGAATTTACGGGGAAAATTCACAAGCGAAATCGCTGAGCTTTTACGGTTCATTAGGAATTAAAACAAGTCGAAACGAAAACTCAATGAAATTTCTTTTCTAGGGTTTGTTACCTCTGTAGACAAATCTCGAGAATATTGAAGTAATGAAACAGAAGGGGAACTCAAAAGCTGCTTCAAGTTGCAGAAATATTCATAAACTCATACCTAATCCGGAAAAACACTTGCCCACCTCACAAAAATCGTAAGCACGAGCCTTCCTCTCTCTCACCATCTTTCCCGAGAACATGAAGCGCAATGTGCGGTAACTTGGCTCGGTGAAGTTGGGAGCTCTAAAATTTTATGGAATCACTGCCAATTATTTTAAAAACTTAAGGAGTTAGATAAAAATGTGGTTTAATAATTAAATAATTTATTAATCACCCTTATATTTAGTCTGATTTTTTTTTTTAAATCTAGTACTAAGTGTAGATATATATTTAATTGGGAAGCAAATGGGGCCTACAAAAATTTGTACTCATGATCTCTTGTTCGATAATATATAAAATTTTGTGAGATCACTGCAAACATTTTTAAAAGTTTAAAATTAGATGGATGGATGATTTAATATTTAAATATTCTTCCTTATAAAAAAAACATTTAAATATTCTAAGGAGCAAAGAGAGACACCTTGGGCAAAGAAACAGGGAGCAAGCGAAGAGGGAGAGATGGAACAACTTTCTATGCTTTGAGGAAGGAAAAACAAAAAAACAAAAGATGAAATGATGAGGGAGAAAGAGCAGAGAGAACGTCAGTAACGGAGGGACAAGAAAAGTAAAAGAGAGTTTTAAAAAGGTCCTCTCTAGAGAACGTGGGAAAGAAGAGGGAGCCGACGTGGACCTGCCAGCGGACAGGTGTCGACCCGTGAATGGATCAGAGCACAAATGACGTGGTCCCTTTAGGGTACCTAATATTTTCTCGATATGTATAACACAATGTCAATACGTCGCATGATATAAATTTTTACACTAGATTTTCTGCTTGTTTCGAATTTAGATAGCAATTTTCCGATTGTCTTCATAATCAGGAAGTGAGCTCCATCATATGAAAATGACTATAGCTAATTGTTGTTGTTTAGAAAACCTCTCTGAAATGATAAAATTATGCATAACAGAAGACCCGCACTTGCTCGACTTTCCCCTCTTCTCATGCTGCTTCCCAAAACTTTTGTCCTTCCATTCTACCGTTCCTTGATTTTATGTTTTCACCTTCTTCTTTTTTAACGAAGATTTTATGTTTTCACTTCAAAAGGAGAAATTTCCTGTTAGAAAAATAAGCTACAAGAACAAAATGTTATCCTCGTCCTCGAACGATGGTCAATGACCTCGGGCTGGCATAGGTGATGGCGTTGCGAGGCTCACGAAGGCGTGATGGAGATGGAGGCCACACGACAAAGCGGATGGCTAGCTACTGCAAGCTTAGGTTTTATGTGTGCTCACAGTAGAACCAAGAAGATGGCAAAGAGAAATTAAGGAAGCAAGAAGAAAAAAATTGAAAAGAAAGTAGGTAAAACCCATATTAACCATTTATTAAAACTGACCAATGTATCAATCACTTAAAGTGATAAATTTAAGGTTTAAACGTTCCCTTAACTTTAGATAATCACGGTCATTTTGGGATATAGCCAAAATTTTGATGGAGCTAAAAGCCTTGACCGCCTTTAGACACTCGTAGTAATTTATTTTGCTTTAGCTTCATGTTTTAAGGTAGATATGAGTAAAATCATTATTTCATATGCTACTTGAGAAAATTTCAATTTTTACAAAAGAAAAGTTACACAAATTAACTTTGAACTTTGAATTCAATGTACAATATTATTCCTGAATTTTTAATTCATATTTAACCTGATCTTTAAACTTTAGTTTAATGTACAATGTCAAATATGGACTTTTAACTTGTTTGATTTGATTTTGAACTTTTAAATATTTTATATAAATTAGAGATTATGTTGAATATTTATCAATACCTTAGAAATTATATTAAACAAATTAAAAAGTTCAGTGATTGATGATTTGGATCGGTTTTACCTATTAGCAAAGATGGAACCCTTTCTTTTTACCAAAAAAGAAGAAGATGGAACCCTTTCTTAGTGAAGACAGAGAAGACAGACAGGTGAAATATGGTGCTGGAATTAATGTTCTGCCAAGGATATTATGCGAAATTCATAGGGCGAGATAACATAATGTTTTTTTTTTTTTTTTTTTGTGGAAAAAATCACAAACTTTGCATAAAGTGACAAATTTATCCAAAACTTGTTTTGTGATATGAAAAACTTTGAAATTGGCTAACCGTGACATATTTACCCAAAACTTTTTGTAACACAAAAAACTCTGAATTTTCATTCGTATAACACATTTACCTTAAACTATAGAGCATTTTGGTCTTTTTACTTTAATTTTTCTTTTTATTCTTCTTTCTTCCCTTCGCTGGCCATGGCGGAGTTGGCATAGAGAAGCCAGCGTCCGACGAGGTTCACCCTCGCTGACGTCAGGTGAGGGATCTGGCGAAAGCCATTATCACCCAACACAAGTGAGGGCGAGTCCAGCGTCGGGACCCCTTGCCAGGCCCTCGCCCGACGTCGGTGAGGGCGGCCCTAGCTAGCCCAAGCGAGGGCGACTCTTGCCTGACACCGACGAGGGCAATCCTGGCCGGACGCCAGCTTCCCTCCGCCATGGCTGGCGGAGGGAAGAGAGAATAAGAAGACAAAAAGAAAAGGAAAAACTCAAAAAATAAGACGGAAGTACTTTTAATAGAGTAAATGTATCACAGTTTGCAAAGTTGGGGATTTTCATGTAACAAAAAAAAAGTTTGGGATAAATTTGTTACTTTGGTAAAATTTGAGATTTTTGGAGGTCTTCTTTTCTTTTTAGTCGGTAAGACAGCACATATAAAAGCAATTCACACGTGCCGATTTCTAGGGTTTGGGAAACGCAACCCCACACGCCCGCTCGCTCTCTCTCGCTTCCCTCCGCCTTGCCTCCTCCGCCCAGCTGCCGGACTCCGCCGCGCGACCGCCGCGTACGCCGGCGAGCCCCCCCTTCCGCCCGGCTCCGTCGACGGCCTCGTGAGCTCTCGAGAAAGCCACGCCTAGTGCCTACGGCCAATAGCCGACCCAATCGACCTCAACCGAGATCCTCCCGAGTAAAAAAACGCCTCTTTTGACTCTTGAATTATCGTTGTCGTTGCGTGGCTTTTACTGAACACTTGTTAACTCAAAACCTTGCCGACGAACAGGCTGCTGTCGCTCAGCTATTTGCCGAAACTAATGGCCGAAAGTATACCCGAAGATGTTCTCATCGACATACTCTTGAGGGTTCCGGCCGAGTCGTTGGTGCGATTCAAATTGGTCTGCAAACGGTGGCGGTCTCTAATCTCTGACCCGGGCTTCGCCAAGTCGCATCTGCAGAGGCTCAAGGCAGGGGATTTAATTCCTAGGCAGAGAATTCTCATTGGCGGCTACCAGACCATAGATTTCAAAACCCTCGACGCCAATGAGGGTCGTGTGGCGGTACCACATAACATCAAAACGATCAAACCTGACAGCTATTGGCAGATCGTGGGGTCCTGTGATGGCCTGGTTTGTTTTCTTGTCTCTGGCATTTTTCTCATATATAACCCGACCACCAGGGAATATAGGGAGTTGCCCTCTTCCGATTTCGAGGAAGATTGTGAGCTTCTTGACCGTAATAATGAGTCATTCTATGGACTCGGATATGACCCTCGATCTGATGACTACAAAATAGTGGAGGGCATCCACGAATATTTCGATCGATTTTGGGGGGCGGCAATATTTTCGCTTAAGTCCGGTTCTTGGAGAAGGATATATTTCCCGATCGAAGAAATCGAAGAAATCGGTTTCAATGTTCGTGACAACGGAGTTTATTGGAAGGGGGCCTTACACTGGCACGTCTATGGGTCGTGGGGCGAGACTGGGATTTTGTCACTTGATTTGTCGGAGGAGAAATTCCACCAGGTGCTTTCGGCTCCTGAAGTCGAAAGGGATGGACAATCCCAGGGATGCCTGAAACTCGGGATTCATGGGACTAGTCTGTTCATGTATAGCAGCTATGGTAACCACATCCACACATGGATAACGGATGAGTATGGGAGAGGAGGATCATGGACAAAATGGTTCAGTGTTGATTGGACAAATTGGTTCGGTGTTGATTGCCTAGCTGTTCCTAAGGTTTCTATCCCCCTCGTGTGCACAACGAGCGGAAAAATCGTTTTTTTGATAAATAGAGAGCAGCTGATTCTATTCAATCCAGAGGATAATACTTACAAAGATTATCCGTACAGCGATTTCTACTTCTTCATCGAATATGCTATGTATTTGGAAACTCTTATTTCCCCCTATCTATCTTGACGGTGAGCCATCAAGAATCTGGAGCGTTGTCATGTGATGCGAGGATTTTCTTAATAGCTAAGGGTTCTAAATGATATTAGTATACATTGATATGTATAACGCTATGTCAACATGTCGCATTATATAAATTTTTACACTAGATTTTCTACTTGTTTCCAATTTAGATAGCAATTTTCCAATTGTCTTCATAATCATGAAGCGAGCTCCATCATATGAAAATGACGATAGCTAATTGTTGTTGTCTAGAAAACCTCTCTGAAATGATAAAATTATGCATAACAGAAGAACATTGCACGCATTACATACCCCAAAATTTGAATTCGTACGGCAAGATTTTCTTTGCTTGAGACGGATTGCTTCTTACCAATGAAATCAAGGAATTTCTCAGGCTGCACATCTTTTTTGAAAGAAGTATCCAAAAAGTTAGAGAGATAAGAAATTATCTCCTCGCTAGGCACCCTAGAGTTTATGTGCATAGTACCCAACCCAACCCAAAAACACTGTGGCCACGATCTCGGTCGCACATGCAGAGAGAGAGAGAGAGAGAGAGAGAGAGAGAGAGAGAGAGAGATTTGCTTCATGGTAGCATTCCCCCAAAACTCCAAACAACTTCACACATGTTCTGAGATCATCGAATTCCATAAAAAGGTAGCATTCCCCCCAAAACTCCACCATTGAAATAATAAGGCTAAGATTCTAACATCGTCTTTCACTTGATGTAGTGCCTTTGCATATTGTACTTCTCATTTCTATGCTTAGCAAACAATCTCATTTCTATGCTAAAATTACAAGAATAATCTTTAAGTTTCGCAACAACTAATAAACTTTTTGGCATAAATGGTAATTTCCTTCATGAAAGAAACGATACCCAAATAATTTTCAAAAGATGATAGTTAGCAACTTCACAATTTTTTCTCAGATGAGTACTTGAGAATAATCACCTTCCAATTCCATGGAATTTATGTGCGACATGTCCTATTGAGCCATGCGATCCTCAGATCATACATGGATCTGCATTTCCCTTCAAGCTTTCGCTGAGACCAATACATCAAGCTGAGAGCAGAATCCATTTTCTTTGATAAACTAGGAAGTAATTCCATCATAAATTCAGTCAAACATCGCATCCGCAAGGAACCATTCTGTTAAGGGGAAATGCCCATCGCAAACACATGATGTTCGACAAAAAAACGACTACGGGATTACATGAAACATCTCCGAGAAAGAACGAGATGATCACAAACAACTGGGAACCAATGAATGACTTTGCATCTTTCCGAGTTTCGAAAGTATACAGCATTGTCCATTCATGGAAAAGCTACGTTAACATCAACTAATCATCATTTTCTTGAAAGTCAGAATCATCCGTCGGCTTCTCACTTTCAGAATCACTCAAGACATATGTCGTCTGCTTTCGGTTCACCCTCTGAGGCCTTCGTTTCGGAGGGGCCACCTCAACCACGTCTTCACCATCATTAGACATAGGATTGGATGACATTTCCTCACTTGTGGAACTGTCTGCCTTACCTTCCTTTCCCAGTAGAGAACTGCTTTTCTTATTGAAAGGAGATGCTCTCATCTTTCGTACTTTCTTTTCTGGCGAAACTCCAGTGCTTTTCAGCTGGCTTTAACATCTCGGTCAAGAGCCGTTGGGTCGTTCCCCGAGCCTGCTGCCTGTTGGCTTGACCTTTCTTCGTTGCTGCAGGTGGCGTTGATTTCTTCGCAGCAGCAGATGGTTTTCTGCCTCCTTTCTTCTTTGCCACCTCTGCTTCAGAGTCCACTATCTCGTAGTCATCATCTCCACTGTCATTACTAATTTCTTCCTCTGAAATCTCGGAGAAAATGACCGAGGGCTTCTTCCTTGTGGCAGCCCTTTTACTGGGTTCTTTCACCTTGACTGGTATTTCAGGCACTTTGTCCTCTATAGCTGCATTGCATGGAAATGTGTTAAACTTCGGGCAAATGTGGCACATGATCCCAATGCAGCAGATGCTCCTTAATCTTCACTATCTAATGTACCCAGTATCTTTACAAATGGAATTGACTTTTAAGTCGAACAAACAAAAGTCAACTCAAATTAGTTTGAAATCCGACACGTTGACGTGCTGTTGATTACCCTGAAAAAAAGAAAAGAAAAGAAACCTTCCACGATGGCCAGGTGAAAAGGTCCCCCTAAGCTCCAACATCATCAGTTTTAAATGCATGCCTGCGAAAGATTCAAATGGCCCGTCAAAAGACCCGTGCTTGCTTGACTTTCCCCTCTTTTCAAGTTGCTTCCCAAAACTATTGTCCTTCCATTCTACCGTTCCTTGATTTTATGTTTTCACTTCAAAAGAAGAAATTTCCTATTAGAAAAATCACAATTCAAAGAAAAATACAAATTTCATCCAAATATTGAAATTGATTTATAAGTTAAAGACCTATTTTAACTATGTAATCCAAGTGTGTATGTGAGAGTTCTCATCTTTTTCGAATTATATGGCAACCCAGATAAATTCACATTAACATGCAATTTAAAAAACTCTCAATAATTATGACCAAATCTCATAGGTTTGCTTTTCATTCCTCTCTCCACTAATGTAAGCTAATTATCCAACTAAAAATCAATAGGATTTTTCTCGGTTTGTAATATAAGGCTGGGCTAAAGGTGAGATAACGGTAATTTTAAACTCAAATCACCCATCAACACGTTTAATTTTAGGATCTAATTAAAGCCAATGTCACTATTTAATTTCACTCCTTCAAGATCATTTTCTGATAATTTTAAACTCAAATTTGATCGTAAAATTCCTTCTTTCTTTTCCTTTTTTTTCCTTTTTTTTTTTTTTTTTTTAATTACTTTATGGTAGAGTTTCTCCCAAAGTCCCTCCTAATATAACATGAAAATTTCCAACCCATTGAGTGAGCCTAGGTTGCCTCCCAAGAGTGTCACAGATTTCAAGAAAAGCATCAATGTGAGCGTTTGGATCATCGCTTGGTAGCCCACTAAATTGCACCGATTGTTGAAGTATTTGAATGAATGACGGCTTGATCTCAAAGTTGTTACTTGAATTGCAAGTCTTCTGATATTTGATGTGGTGCCTTGAACTGTTGGCGCAACATAATCTCTTAAGAGTCTATGTGGATTTTCATTCTCCCAATTTGCCATCTTCTTAGCATAATTTCTCTGTTCTCTCAGTTGCCTTTTGAATGTACACTCGATTTCTAGATCAAGCTCAGCAAGTTTCCCTTGTTGGCTACGTGTCATAAACCGATATATACCCTGAAAAATAAAACAAAACGAAAGCTAAATTAAACTTATAATTATCTAGTATCAATATTAATTAGTATTAAACAAACGATCCTCGACAACGGCGCCAAAAATTTGTTCGTAAAATTCTAAACGTAAGTGAACGTGTCGAGCAAGTAATATAATAATAAGAAAGAGTATCGTCCCACGGAGATTGATAATTAATAAACTAATTAAATACTAAAATAGATTAATTCTAAAATTTATCTAACATATCAAAATATAATTGAGAATAAATTAAAAATAAAATTTGGAAACTAAGTGCAGTAAATCAATTAGATAAATCAATTAGATAAATATGAATTTCAGATTGTTATGAGTACAAGAACAAATCAAACATGTGATAGCGAAATTTCCTAATCTATTTATTATCTTTATCTCTAAGTATATCAAACATACTTAGTTTATAAATTCAATATATCTCTATGTGAATTAAAATAAACATAAATGTATTAAAACTATGAATATTCTCGACTTAGTTTTTTATATCACCTTATCACCGAAAGTTACACAAATAATGCAGTATATCTCTATTTACGTTTAATTTATGGTTATATATTATATTGAGCAATTGCATATTATTACTTTTCGATCTCAAACATGCACATCAGATTATTCAAGTGGTGACTAGTCACTCAAAAGCATTATGCACAATAATATATAACTCGCATGAATGAAATCAATTGCAAAATGTAAAAATCGTGAAATTCACATCATAATGGTTAGGCTACATCGTAACCTTAACAAAAGAAAATTAGAACATAGTAGAATAATAAATAAAAATATAAGTCAAATCTAGCATCTCAAATCAAAGAATAAAAATTCTGTCATCACTTTTGTCTTCTCTTCAAAATACTTGAAAAACTCTCAGAATAATGAAAAACGATCTAACAAAAACATAATTGCTCTCTGGCTCTCAATGTTCTCATATTTATAGAATATATCCAATATCCTTATCTCCAAGCAATTGCGCACAAAATCGTAGTAAATAAGAGAATTTGATTTGATATCTATTTGGCAGTCAGGATAAAATTCGGAAGAGAATATGATTTATCCTATTTTACATTTGGTGCTTGGTTTGGATAAAGTTAGATATAAGGGGATATAAGCCGGATAAAATTATCCCATGGGAAAAGTGAAATAAATGTGGATAAGATTTCTAATATCCATAATAGGAAAGTTATTTTTCTCAAATAACAAATTTCTTAAATTAACAAAAAGTAAAATTATATTTCAATATAAATAATATTTGAATTCTAATTTAAGAAATAAAAGATAAAAAATAATTTTTTTAATTTAATCTTATTTTAAATCATATATTTAACTTTAATTCTATCTTATAATAAACATTCAATCTATCAATTAAATATTTATATTGATTATATATTTTAGGTATGTTGGTACAGTTTACGATTTGATAAAATTTTATTGAAGAATGGTAAAAGGGGAAAAGATAAATAATAAAGAAAATAATTTTAAAAAAGAGGAAAAAGATAAAAAGATAAAAATAAATTAAGGAATAGTATCACGGAGATTTTCACCATCTCCGTTTATAAACTTTAGGTTCATTCACAATGATATGCCGTTTATATTTAAAAAAAAAATGTATATAATATGATGTAAATATATTTGAGTTTAATATTGTGATTCACCAAACAGTGGATATGACATAAAAAAATTCTAAAATTTCATATCCTATCATATTCAATCACATCCTAGTTAGAAATCCAGACGACCAAACGTATCTTAAGGAATAAAATCATGGATTCCATAATTTGATATCCATCTT
The DNA here is from genome assembly GCF_016545825.1 of Eucalyptus grandis. Lineage (NCBI taxonomy): Eukaryota > Viridiplantae > Streptophyta > Magnoliopsida > Myrtales > Myrtaceae > Eucalyptus > Eucalyptus grandis. The sequence goes on from NC_052619.1 coordinate 36,975,897, forward strand.
CCATTGCTTTTTTATTTGAATTCTTGATTTTTGTTATTTTTTCTTATCTTCTCCATATCTCATTATTATGTATAAAAAAGGAAAATTCGAATAATCAGAAGGAAATCCAAATATTTTCTTATAAATATTGTATTATTTGTTGCCTAAAATAGGTAAAATAACTCTATTTTTATAAAGTTATGAAAAAATAAGTTACAATAACAAAATGTTATCCCCATCCTCGAACGAAGGTCAATGACCTCGGGTTGACATAGGCGATGGCATTATGAGGCTCACAAAGGCATGATGGAGATGGAGGCCACACAACAGAGCGGATGGCTAGCTATTGCAAGCCTAGGTTTTAAGTATGCTCACGGTAGAACAAGAAGATGGCAAAGAGAAATTAAGGAAAAAGAAAAGGAAAAAACACAGAAGGAAACAAGAATAAAAAAATTGAAAAGAAAGTAGGTAAAACCCATATTAGCCATTTATTAAAATTGACCAATGTATCAATCATTTAAAGTGATAAATTTAAGGTTTAAACGTTCCCTTAACTTTAGATAATCACGATCATTTTGGGATATAGCCAATATTTTGATGGAGCTAAAAGCCTTGACCGCCCTTAGACATTGGTAGTAATTTATTTTGCTTTAGCTTCATGTTTAAGGTAGATATGAGTAAAATCATTGTTTCATATGCTACTTGAGAAAACTTTAATTTTTACAAAAGAAAAGTTACACAAATGAATTCAGAACTTTAAATTCAATGTACAATATTATTCCTGAACTTTTAATTCATTTAACATAGTCTCTAAACTTTAGTCCAATGTGTAATGTCAATTATGAACTTTTAACTTGTTTAATTTGATTTTGAACTTTTAAATATTCTATATAAATTAGAGATTACGTTGAATATATATCAATATCTCGGAAATCATATTTAACAGGCGCCAATTTCTAGGGTTCGGGAAACGCAACCCCACACGCCCGCTCGCTCTCTCTCGCTTCCTCCGCCTTACCACCTCCGCCGAGCTGCCGGACTCCACCGCGCGACCGCCGCGTACGCCGGCGACCCCCCTCCCGGCGGCCGCCACCGCCCGGCTCCGTCGACGGCCTCGTGAGCTCTCGAGAAAGCCACGCCTACGGCCAATAGCCGACCCAATTGACCTCAACCGAGATCCCCCAGTAAAAACGCCTCTTTTGACTCTTAAATTATTGTTGTTGTTGCGTGGCTTTTACTGAACACTTTGCTCAAAACCTTGCCGATGAACAGGCTGCTGTGGCTATTTGCCGAAACTAATGGCTGAAAGTTTGCCCGAAGAGATTCTCATCGACATACTCTTGAGGGTTCCGGCCGAGTCGTTGGTGCGATTTAAATTGGTCTGCAAACGGTGGCGGTCTCTAATCTCTGAGCCAGGCTTCGCCAAGTTGCATCTGCAGAGGCTCAAGGCAGGGGATTTAATTCCTAGGCAGAGAATTTTCATCGGCGACGACGAGACCATAGATTTCAAAACCTTCGACGCCAATGAGGGTTGTGTGGCGGTACCGCATAAGATTAAAACGATCAAATCTGACGGCAATAACACCAATTGGTGGCAGATCAAGGGGTCCTGTGATGGCCTGGTTTGTTTTCTTGTCTCTGGCATTTTTCTCATATATAACCCGACCACCAGGGAATATAGGGAGTTGCCCTTTTCCGATTTCGAGGAAGATTGTGATTTGCTTGACCGTAACAATGAGTCATTCTATGGAATCGGATATGACCCTCGATCTGATGACTACAAAATAGTAGAGGGCATCCAAGAACTTTTTGATCATTTTTGGGGGGCGGCAATATTTTCGCTTAAGTCCGGTTCTTGGAGAAGGATATATTTCCCGAGCGAAGAACTCGAAGAAATCGGTTTCGATGTTGGTGGCAACGGAGTTTATTGGAAGGGGGCCTTACACTGGCACGTCTATGGGTTATGGGACGAGACTGGGATTTTGTCACTTGATTTGTCGGAAGAGAAATTCCACCAGGTGCTTTTGGCTCCTAAAGTCGAAACGGATGGACAATCCCGGCCATGCATGAATCTCGGGATTCACGGGACTAGTCTGTTCATATATAGCAGCTATGGTAACCACGTCCACACATGGATAACAGATGAGTATGGGAGAGGAGGATCATGGACAAAATGGTTCAGTGTTGATTGGACAAATTGGTTCAGTGTTAATTGGACAAATCGGTTCAGTGTTGATCCGAATGTTTCTATCCCCCTTGTGTGCACAAGGAGCGGAAAAATCATTTTTTTGATAAATAGAGACCAGCTGATTCTGTTCAATCCGGAGGATAATACTTACAAAGATTATCCCTACAAAGATTATCCGTACAACGATTTCTCCGTCGAATATGCTATCTATTTGGAAACTCTTATTTCCCCCTATCTATTTTGACGGTGAGCCATCAAGAATCGGGAGCGTTATCAATTTTCTTAATAGCTAAGGGTTCTAAATTATATTAGTATACGTTGCTATGTATAACGCTATGTCAACATGTCACATTATATAAATTTTTACACTAGATTTTCTGCTTGTTTCCGATTTAGATAGCAATTTTCCAATTGTCTTCATAATCAGGAAGCAAGCTCCATCATATGAAAATGACGATAGCTAATTGTTGTTGTTTAGAAAACCTCTCTGAAATGATAAAATTATGCTAACAGAAGAACATTGCACGCATTACATACCCCAAATTTTGAATTTGTACAGCAAGATTTTCTTTGCTTGAGATGGATCGCTTCTTACTAATGAAATCAAGGAATTCCTCAGTTTGCATATCTTTTTTGAAAGAAGTATCCAAAAAGTCACAGAGATAAGAAATTATCTCCTCGCTAGTTATCTTAAACACCGCGGTGGTATCGGGCTTCACAGAAAAATAATGTAACATGAGGGGATGTCGCAACAATGGACCCAACTCTAGCTCTTCAAACCGTTCGACTCCTATGGTTAACCATACAGCGATGTAATCAAGGAATTCCTCAGTCTGCACATCTTTTTTAGCAGGTAGCTACTTCAGATCATACAACAATGTGATCCACCGAACCCCAACAAAGCAATGGATAAATGCATTTATCTGATAATAGAAAGGCTATAGTCATAAAAAGAATTAAGAGAGCTGATGTAAAATGAAGAGGGACCCTAGAGTTTATGTGCATACCCTGTGGTGAACCATACAGCGATGTATACGCTAAATGCCCCCAAACCCAACCCAAAAATACACTGGCCACGAGGGTGGTTGTGAGAGAACCAAGCCCAGTAAAAACCAAACAACTTCACACATGTTCTGAGATCATCAAATTCCATAAAAAGGTAGCATGCCCCCCAAAACTCCACCATTGAAATAATAAGGCTAAGATTCTAACATCGTCTTTCACCTAATATAGTGCCTATGCATATTGTACTTCTCATTTCTATGCTTAGCAAACAATCTCATTTCTATGCTAAAATTACAAGAATAATCTTTAAGTTTCGCAACTAATAAATTTTTTGGCATAAATGGTAATTTCCTTTATGAAAGAAGCGATACCCAAATAATTTTCAAAAGATGATGGTTAGCAACTTCACAATTTTTTCTCAGATGAGTACTTGAGAATAATCAACTTCCAATTCCGTGGAATTAATGTGCGACATGTCCTATTGAGCCATGCGATCCTCGTATCATACATGGATCTGCATTTCCCTTCAAGCTTTCGCTGAGACCAATACATCAAGCTGAGAGCAGAATCCATTTTCTTTGGTAAACTAGGATTTAATTCCATCATAAATTCAGTCAAACATCACATCCGCAAGGAACCATTCTGTCAAAAGGGGAAATGCCCATCGCAAACACATGATATTCGACACAAAAACGACTACGGGATTACATGAAACATCTCCGAGAAAGAACGAGATGATCACAAACAACTGAAAACCAATGAATGACTTTGCATCTTTCCGAGTTTCGAAAGTATACAGCATTGTCCATTCATGGAAAAGCTACATTAACATCAACTAATCATCATTTTCTTCAAAGTCAGAATCATCCGTCGGCTTCTCACTTTCAGAATCACTCAAGACATATGTCGTCTGCTTTCGGTTCACCCTCTGAGGCCTTCGTTTCGGCGGGGCCACCTCAACCACGTCTTCACCATCATTAGACATAGGATTGGATGACACTTCCTCACTTGTGGAACTGCCTGCCTTACCTTCCTTTCCCAGTAGAGAACTGCTTTTCTTATTGAAAGGAGATGCCCTCATCTTTCGTACTTTCTTTTCTGGCGAAACTCCAGTGCTTTCAGCTGGCTTTAACATCTCAGTCAAGAGCCGTTGGGACGTTCCCCGAGCCTGCTGCCTGTTGGCTTGACCTTTCTTTGTTGCTGCAGGTGGCTTTGATTTCTTCGCAGCAGCAGATGGTTTTCTGCCTCCTTTCTTCTTTGCCACCTCTGCTTCAGAGTCCACTGTCTCGTAGTCATCATCTCCACTGTCATTACTATTTTCTTCCTCCGAAATCTCGGAGAGAATGACCGAGGGCTTCTTCCTTGTGGCAGCCCTTTTACTGGGTTCTTTCACCTTGACTGGTATTTCAGGCACTTTGTCCTCTAGAGCTGCATTGCATGGAAATGTGTTAAACTTTGAGCAAATGTGGCACATGATCCCAATGCAACAGATGCTCCTTAATCTTCACTATCTAATGTACCCAGTATCTTTACAAATGGAATTGACTTTTAAATCGAACAAACAAAAGTCACTTTGGCGAAACCTTTTACCTGATGAATTGTCTGGTGAAGATTCAAGGTTATATGCAGCAAGTCGTTCTTTTAAGTCAAGCATCTCGAAATCCTCGTCATCATCTGAAACTGAGGCACTCTTGCTAGGCTGTATAAATGAAAACAGAGATGTGAATGTTGTCCAAGACACTTGCCTTGATTTTACTTAGAAGGAAGAAACCAAACACACCTTTGGAGCCGGAGCTTTCCTAGCACCGGCACCACGTTTTGGTTTTGCAACATCAGCAGCATTTCCTGAAAAAGAGACACATCTACTGTCAGTGACTCCATATGACAATAATAATGCAAACAGTTTCAAGTTATAACATGAATTCCATAATAACCTGCTTCCAATGTGACGGTTGATCCTTGAGTGACTTCTGCTTGAGCTTCTGGATTGTTAGCTTTAGTGTCATTCTTGCGAGGCTTTTTTGGTGCCTGTCTAGAAACTTTTGTGCCGACTCCATTTGCTTTGCTTCTTGCCTTTCTCGTTTCCTCTGCTTGGGCATCCATTTTTTCTTGCTCCTGCATAGCACAGCGGAGAGCATTAGTCAAAACAGAAAAAAAATTGGAGTAATGTCAAGAGGGCATCAAAAACCATACATCAAGTTTTTCCTCTAGAGCAGCAAGATCTTCCAACCACAAATTCTCTGGAGTTGCTTTTCTCAGGGCATCAACCTCGTCAACAAGCTTGTCCTTATCAGCACATAATTCCTGAACTTTCTCGAGGGTAAGTGTGCCAATTGCCATGGAGAGCAGATACTCATAGTCACTGGCTTTCACTCCTTTGGTGGTGGGCTCTGAGTTCTCTTCTGTTTCTTCTGAATCATCCGTTGACCCGGCCACTGCTGTTTCAATTGTTTTAGTCTCCTTCCTAAATGGTGTAAAGCCTTTTGCTTGCAGCTCTTGGAACAAATCTGCTCTCTTTCGATTGCTCACAATGATCTCTCCATGGACAACACCAAGAATAAACCTAACCTTATTGTCCAACATCACTAACTTCAACTCCAAGTTTTCCAGCAAAATTTTCTGCAAGGGAGAAATAGAAAAGTACTCATAATATGCTATTTGCAACCAGGTCACATATGAAAAGCCTTGGAGCACAAGTAAATAACTGAAGACATTTCCTCGCTTTCACTGGGATTACCTTTCTTTTCTCATAACACTCAAGCCTTAAGTGGAAAAACTCCTCTAGAACTGCAGAAAGAAAGATGATTAATTTAAAATGAGACATTGATTTGAATACCATATATAAGTTACAATCCTACTAAAACATGGCTGATCGTGAGCTAAGCAGAAAGATTAGCATACTTTGTTCGGGGCTGTCATATTTCTTAATCACTCCGTTTGGGTCAAACAGGTGCATGTTACTCGTGCTGATCGATGAGGTCAGTTTAAATTTCTTCAGTAAACCCTCTTGCTTTGCTATCATCATGTTCTCCTCTGTCAACATAACTTCAAAATGTACGGTTACATCATCACTGTACTGCCTAAATTCCTGCAATTGGCAATTGAAATTTTAGCGAAAAATTCAAAGACAAGATGTGATGCACGAGGTTGGGTTGCTTGAGAGCTCATTACCTTGACAAAAGGATCCTTTGCTTTATCTTTCTCTCCAGTTGATAATGATTCCAAAAACTCCCTGTAATCCTGAGTCCATCGACGTATTGGAAGCTCTGTGATCCTCAGTGTGGTATCATTGACTTCCTCGATTATCCCACAAACAGTGTAAGTAATGCCGGCTTCCTTCGTAGCTGTTTTCTCAATGGTCCCTCTAAATCCGCGATACCAAGGATCCATGGGCTCCATCATTTCACCATTCAACAAACGTCTCAAGTTGGCAATAATATCTCTTGGATTGTAGTTGGGGATGTAAGAACTCCATCCAGTTCCAATTCCTTCACTACCATTGACGAGAACCATAGGTAAGATAGGCATGTACCTGCATAACAAGACCAGTATTAGCTAACACTTTCGTTTGGGTTAAATGAATAACAGGGGTCCTATAATGAGTAATTACCAAGTTGGTTCAATAGATTGCCCATCTTCATTTAAGTAGCTCAGGAGGTTGTCATCATCCTTCGGGAAGAGGAACCGCGTAGTTGGCGAAAGCTTCGTGTATACGTACCTAGGGCTTGCATGATCTTTTCCTCCCTACCAAAGTAACATTTTCATGTAAGTAAAAAAAAAAAAAAAGAAAAAGAAAAGAAAAGAAAAGAAATTGCAGACAAACTGATTATCTTCAGTGATATATGAAATACTCTCACCATGTTGCGAGTCCCAAATTGGCCATTTGGCATGAGAAGGTTAATGTTGTTGCTGCCTACATAATCCTGTGCCATTCCAATGATGGTACTAGCAAGACTTTGCTCACCATGATGGTACGCTGAATGTTCAGATACATAACCAGAAAACTGGGCAACCTTTGCTTCTTTGATGAAATTCCTTTTAAATGAGCAGAATAGAATTTTCCTTTGACCTGGCTTGAGGCCATCAACCATGGAAGGAATTGATCTTTGAAGATCAGCCATAGAAAACAATATCAGCTCCTTATTAACAAAGTCACTGTACTTGATGAGCTTCTCCTTCTGATCAAGATAAGTACCAGGCTGCAGGAAACAAATTCATAATTCCATTAAGTCACATCTAAAAATGCAACAAGTACTTCATGTTCTTATAATTCCAACAGCACTTCCAACCTCGAACTGACGAAGCCAAGTCTTCCTTGCTTCGATCTTCTTCTTGCTAAAAGCCAACTCAATTGCATCCCCATCTTGGTCATCAACCCATACAAAATCCTTCTTGTGCATGTCAAGATTTTGGAAATATTGCTTCCCCTCTTTTGAGGTGCTTGTTCCCAACCCCTGCAGGGATCATTCAACAATGTTATTCATAACAGACAGTAACTGAGTTATACTTCAATGATGTAGACAAACCTTATAGTACTTGATTGACCACCCACTTCCACTGCCCCCCAAACTTTCCTTCCAGGACTCATATTCTGGCATTGTATAGAAACTTAATTCTCTTCCATTTTTATGAGTAGCCTGTAGTCACAATTAGAGAAGGCTTAAAGCTTTTTTTCCATCTACCAAAAACGGTTTAGATGATCAACTTAATTTAAAAATCCCCACCTTGACAATTGGAGTGATGAATTCAACTAGGAAAGATGGAACTTTGAGCAAGGATGGCCAGAATGAATGAACGAAGTTAATTAAAAGGCCTTTAATGTGGGAACCATCATGATCCTGCAAATGCACATCCAAAAAGCAATATATACTTATTCACAATACTATGAAAAGCATTTACAATAGTGGCACATGCTTGACAGAAAAATTATACAAAACAAAATCCATAGAAGAGTGAAACCTGGTCTGTCATTATCATCAAATGACCATATCTTAAAGATTTGACACTGTCATAATCCTTATTTTGCTGCAACCCAAGAATCTGCTTGATGTATTGTATCTCTTTGTTTTCCATTATTTGACTATGGCTGGCTTCCCTCACGTTGAGTAATTTACCTCTCAAAGGAAACACTCCATAACGATCTCGACCAACAACAGAAAGCCCAGCCATCTGCATCAACGCAGTTTGGTTAGCCAACTCTTGGAAAATGTTCAGCCACAAAAATTAAGGTGGTTTCCATGCGTCACATCCAAAAGCTACCAGCACTTACTGCAAGGGCCTTTGCTGAATCTCCTTCTGTCAAAATCAGGGTACATTTATCAGAGTTTCTACCTCCAGCGTCATTAGCATCCTCAAGCTTGGGAATCCCACGGAGGTTCTCTCTCTTTGACCCATCAGTTTTCTTTAGGTCTTTGCTCAGCTTGAAATTTGCCCATGAAAGGAGAGACTCAACAATTCCAGACTTTACCACTGCATTATAGCAAGCATAAGCAAAATTTGCCTAGAAATCAATTGATCAGTTTCATTAAATTCACTAAAGAGTGTCCGACCTTTCTGTAGGAACTTGTCAGATAGTTCACACTTGGATCCAAAGCTGCTCTGACGAAGTGTCAAAGTTTCCTTGGTTTGAGAGTCAAATGCAGGATTGTCAATGAGGGCATTGACAAAAACCCATAGATGACTTTTAACGTTATGGGCTTTGAGGTTGGCATTCTTATTCTTCTTGTTCACAACACTCATAACATGGTTGGCAATCTGATTGGTCACATAATCAACATGTGTTCCTCCCTTGATAGTAGCTATCGCATTCGCAAAGCTGACCTGTTGAAGAATTCACGATGTCAAATTCATTCAGTAGTACTAGCTCTATATTTGCTGTTACCAGAAGAAGGTATTCAAAGTACCTGTTGAAACTGTCCGTCACTTAGGCTTACACAGACTTCCCACCTGTCATTCACAGTCTCCTCAATCCTGATCCAATCAGTAAATTTGGCTATCAGAATACCATCCCAAACTACAAAATGATTATAATCGGACAAAAAGAAAAGGAAGAGAACCTTGGGAGGGGACATTCTGGTCTATTTTTAGAGGCAGATTTTAAATAGAGGCCGACATATTCAGCAAATGTTTTGACAGGAACCCTTTTCCCATTCAGCTCAACCTTTACTGTCTTTCCAAGACACCCAGCCATATCAATCACTCGCTTTTTCATCAAAGCAACCACATCATCTTCAAGGTGGGTCATGTTAAACTTTGCCAAGTCGGGTTTGAACGAGACCTTGGTCCAGTTTTCACCTGCCTTGCAAGCCTTGATATCAGGTGCACCTTTCACTCCCATGTTCTTCGAGAAAACCTTTAAATCATTGGAACTGATCATTACAAAAGCTCAACCAAATCGATTCCACTAACCCAATAAAAATGGTGAGAACATTATTCCACTATAGACCAAAATGAGTGTGTTTACTATCCTAAAAAAGTAGCAACAACCTTGAGCAAAAACTACTACATGACGTCCGGAAAAAAAAAAAAAAGCACCATTCTGACCAAACAAGGGCAGCTGAACTCCAATGCCAAAAAAGAGCACAGCTTAAACAGAGACAGTTACCTTCCCACCAGAGCAATGTGCAAGACTAACATCAAGAAACAAACTTGAAGAAATCCCAAATCATGAAATCCAGAGAAAAATGGCAACACAGGCGCATCGAAGAACATCAGCCGTCTATACCTGCTTGTACTTGAGGCCGTTCTTGCCATCGGCCGTCTCGATGACAAACTCCGTCGAGAATATGTTCGTCAGCTTAGCGCCGTACCCGTTCCTCCCCCCGGTCGTCTTCTTCACATTGTCGTCGTAGTTGCTGCTGGTGAGGAGGTGGCCGAAGATGAGCTCCGGCACGTAGACGTGCTCCTCCCGGTGCATCTCCACGGGGACGCCGTCCCCGTTGTTGTAGACGCTGATGAGGTTCCGGTCGGCGTCGATGGTGACTTTCAGGGAGTCCATCCTGGGGTCGCGCTGCTTGTTGTCGGCGGCGTTGACGAGGATCTCGTCGAAGATCTTGTAGAGGCCCGGGACGTAGGTGATGGGGCGGTGGACCATCTCGCCGCCGCCGCCGCCGCCGCCGTCGCCGCCGTCGCCGCCGACGTCGTAGATCCAGAGCGACTGGGTGTGCTTCTCGACGGAGCCGATGTAGGTGTCGGGGCGGAGGAGGATGTGCTCCAGCTGGGACTTCTTCTGGTAGGTCTCCTCCACCGTCTTGCCCTTGCGCCCCGCCGCCGGAGCGGCGGCGGCGGCGGTGTTGGCGATGTTGCTGGTCTGGAGGGGGAGCGTCTGGGCCATGGTGGAGCGAGGGAGGAAATCGAAGATGTGAGGAGATTCTCGAGAGGAGAATGACGCAGGGAAAGAAGAGAGAGAAATGATTGGTTTTTTAGAGAGAGAGAGAGAGAGAGTTTTTGAATTTCGAATTGAGGCGCGTTGCTTTGCTTGGCTTGCTTTTGGACGGACTGCGCTTTTGAAGTCCGTCGTGGACTGGGGCTTTTGCACCTGGGGCTCGTCCGGACTTCCGGTTCATGAAATTTCATCGATTATTATTATTATTATTTTTTTTTTTGTAAATACGTTAGAAGTCCGACAACTTATTACGAAAGTATTATTGAATCATAAAATTTTTAACAAGTGATTTAAGTCTTAAAATTTATCATAAAAATATAACTAGATCTCAAAAACTTTCAAAAAGTACAAACAAGTTTAACTTGTTGCGAAAATGTAATTGAATCTTAAAATTTAAAAAAAAATGCAAAGTTTTTCTAACGAATGCACTTTTTATAACGGGTTTTAAGATTGGGTTAATACCCTAAAAAATCTCAAACTGGTACATCTATGACAAATTTACTCTAAATTATTTTTTTGACTATGAAAAACTCCAAACTTGTACACCTATAATAAATTTACCCCGACTAACCATAAAAAACTCTAAACTGGTACATTTATAACAAATTTACCCAAAACTAATTTATTCAACCGTAAAAAACTCTAAACTGATAAATTTGTGACAAATATACCCTTCGTTAAATTGGATTAATACAAAAAAAATCACAAAAATTGTAAACTGTGACAAATGGAGCATAAAATCCAAAATTGATATATTAATCAACTGTCACGTGTCATTTAACTTAATAATTTGATAATAAAATTTAATAAAAACTAACAGAGAGTAAATTTGTCACAAGTATATCAGTTTAAGGTAAATTTGTCAAAAATATACAAGTTTGGGGTTTTTAGTGGTAAAAAAAATAGTTTGGGATAAATTTGTCATAAATGTACCCAGGTTTGGGGTTTTTCAGGTATTAACCCTTTAAGATTTTATTATATTTTTTGAAAAAATTTGAGGATTAAATTGCATTTTATTGATAAATTTTATGACTTTCAATATACTTCTTTTATGGGCTTCTTCTTTTTTTCATTCTTTTTCTTCTTTTCTTCTTTTGCTTTTTTTTTTTTTAAATCCTGAGATTTCTTGTGATCGGATTATATTTTTCAATGCAAAACATGTTAGACTCTTTTTTTTTTTTTTTTTTTTAGAAAAAAAATTTGAGACTTTAGAGAGATACAAATGTGCACACGTATATTCACTTATAATTACTCTCGTATTTTCTTTTTATTTTGAGGGATATTTTAGATTTCGACACTAAAAATCCACTTGCTTTGTAGAAAGTAGACGATTTGAAGAACATTTCTCTAAAAATATTTGTTTATATCAGTTGAAAAATTATTTAGCGAAAAATATTTTTATTACCAAGAACAATTTATAAATCAATATTTTCGTGGACAACAAAAATATTTTTTGTTTTTAAAATTATATATTATCTGTTAAACATTTGAAGAAAATACGAGCATGATATTAATATAGAAAAAAAAAAAAAACTCAAGTGCCATTTCACTAGTCACTAGATTGGGCGAACTCGAGGGTATGGTATTTGGACGTGGGTTTTAAGGCCATCGTGAGCATTCGATTTTCAGCACGTCTAACGATTCCTCTTGTTTTTGTTTGGTAACAGTATTCGTCCCATCGTACACTCTTCATCCGTCCATTTCTCCATTGTTGAAATTTCCAAGAGATACACTAATAATTTTTTAAGATAAAAAGCACCAAAAATTTCAAACTTTACCCTCCATAACACATTACCAAACTTTTTTTATGATGCAAAAAACCACAAACTTGTACTTATGTGACACATTTATTCCAAATTTGTACAACGTGACACATTTACTCTAATTTTTTTTTTTGGTAACACTAAAAAACACCAAGTTTATATTTATGTAACACATTTACTTCGGAAAAAAAAAATTTGGGGTTTTTGGTGTCATTGAAAAAAGTTTAGAGTAAATATGTCACAAAGGGCAAAGTTTGGGTTTTTTTGTATCATAAAAAATAATTTAGGATAAATGTGTCGCTCTGAGTAAAGTTTGTGGTTTTTTTTTATGGCTTTTTCCTTGATTTTCAAAACTACAAGGAATAGCTTCTATTTGCATGTTGTCTGACATATTCAAAAATACTTATGAAATTTTGAAAGACATAAAAGATCTTTTGGGCAACTAGAAATTGACGGTAATGATTGAAGTTATATAGCCTATGCGGAAATTTCATTTCATTTAGAGAGAAATGTGAAATTCCTGAATGATTTTAAAAGAATGACTGTATAGTCAAATACATGCTAATTGTCAATAAAGAAATTACTGGAAAAAAAAAAGATTAAACTTTTTTTTTTAAATGAGCTGGGTGTGTTGCACTTTTAGGTGTTTATAATCTGTACACCATACTTGGATGATAGTTTGATCCAATTAGAAATTTGCATGGCCCATAATTGAAGTCTTTTTTTTTCTCCCAACATGCTCGTAATTAGAAGTTTATATTTACCACATCTTTACAACTTGTATCTTTACTAATCCATTGGAAAAAGCGACGATGGCGTAGTGTAATCAAACAATCATCACTACCTCATGTCGTGAATCTCATCCTACTTGACATCACGTGTATATGCATCTCGCTTTCGATTAATAGGTTATATCATATGTTGCTACTATGTGATGTATCCCTTAAATTTAAAGAGCAAAATTCCAAATATAGAGATGTAATATATTACTCTGATTGCAGCTTACTTACTCTTGTAAAACTTAAAAACCGGTCGTGTTAGTTTAAGATTGTGCGGGACATATTCATTGACGAAATAGCCCCAACATAAATAATGTGGGATCCACAACATATACTCAATTGACTTCTTCAAATTGCTAAAAGCAAAGGTGATAATTCATGATATTTTATTGGTTAAAGTGGTAAAACAACTGAGGCTTTACCTCTCGAGAAACAATAGGTTTTAAATTGACTTCAATTCAATAATCCCATTGGCATTGACAGAGTAATTTCTCAATTCATTCCTAGTGCCAATTTAGATAAATGCCTTTGATCATATCCAAAAGTTAAAAGACGCCTAATGGTAAAACAAATAAGAGGCTTGGAAGATTGAAATTTTTTTGAAAAGGAGTAGTTTCCTCCTACTGCAAGACAGAAGATTCGATCGGCAAAACGGCTGCAATAATTGACCTCGCAAGAGACTCGAATGTGTTTGCTTATTTGTACTCCGCTCGGTGGTTTATACTTACATGTTACTCTTTTTTCTTTTTCTTTGACTAATTCGATTCTATGTTCTCTTTTCAATTTGTTCTTTTTTTCCCATTTTGAGGAATTTTTCCTTTTTGATCTACTCTAGATCTAGAAGCCTCTCTCTCTCTCTCTCTCTCTCTCTCTCTCTCTCTCTCTCCCCTCTCTCTCGTGAGATTTCTACCTTGATATAGTCCATATTTAGGGATTTTTGCACTTGTTATTTTGGGTTTCACTTCTCTCATGTTTCATTGATGCACAAATCTAGTTTCAAAGGAGACCAGAAGAGCTTTATGAAGGTTTCACTCTCACAAGTGTTAGATCTATATTTGTTCAACCTCATTACTATGAATGATGATGGTGTTGAGGACGCCGAGTTTAGGTGCACATTATTGAAAGGCAAAATCATAGCGATAGTCAAAGATCTCGATCTGTGCTCATCATTACGGAAAACAAATTCGGTATTCAAACGATGATTTTGGTTTGAAAAAGTCACATATCTACTCTTTAAGCATACAACCTCTAACTTTATTATGATGATTCATTTTGTTATTCAAATATATGTGTGAAAATGAAGGAAATATTACTTTAACAAAAGAAAATCATGCCAAATTTAGATTGCCAGTAAACGACTATCATAGTCAAACAATACACAATAAAATGAACACAAGAAGCAAACTGTCTTGATCCATTTAGCTCAAGTAGATACGGCCAGACAAAGAAGAGGTCCATACCTGCTATAACTCGTGGTGCTCGGCACCGTGGCGAGGGAAGCGGGTGGAGTCGGCTCGGGTATAAGTAACTAGATCACTAGGGAAACGAAGTCGTGGAAATGGCAAACAAATGGATCTCGCGCTTCTTTTGACGATGTTTTGTACTTTTGATTGTGCTTTGTGTTACAAAACCAACGGCGTTGTCGTCCCAGCAGAAGATCACGGGCGTGGACAGCAAGTGTGTCCCACCCTGCTTTTTCTTTATATGCACCTTCCTCGTCATTAACCTCATCACCGTCGCCGCTGCTGTTGCAGCCGTAGCCGCGGTCGCCGCCTTAGGAGGGGCAGTATGGCGTCATCTGCAAAGAGGCCGTGAGGCCACCATGTGGTGGAGATACGTGACCCCTTGAAGAAGATGCCGCTCCGACTCGGCACCTTCGGCACCCCGAGGAGGCTGCCCTCGCCAAAGACGACGCCGCTGGCAGCCTCTGCGGCTCGAATGCCAAGACCAACTTCCCTCCTCCTCCCTCCGCTGCCTCCGCCCTCTCCCTCGACCTCTTCAGCGAGTTCCTCCCTATGGCGGTCTTGAGCTGTGGCGACGGGCTCCGCAAGCGTGAGGGGCGGCTCTCCAATTTGTTTTTTTGAACGGCCCTTTTGTCAAATTCGCCTTACATCAATTTTGAGTCACTGTCTGTTCGGGCCGTGGATGGCATCTTTCCAACATCCGAAAGGGCAAAGCCTAGATGGCACGGTTTATGTTAGCCTGTCGTATCAAAATGGCATTACAATTTACGCCAATAATCAACGAGTCTGTTGAACCATATTCCCTCACCATTTCGAGTTCCTTCCTAATCGGGGCTTTCATTAATGAGGTCATAATCATGAGCTCTTCTCGTCGCTCACTTTTAATTTTAATTTTGTTAATAAGTAAGGTCCCACAAGAGATCGGAGGGAAGTGCAACCCTTCGATTTCGGAACGAACAATGATCTCGTTCTTGCGACGACACTGCCTTGGGACCCCAAAACATCGTGGGAACAAATATTTCTTGGACAGTATCATCGTGGTACAGGTCGTAAGGCCATATAAATTACAACCAACCATCTAGTCGCTATATCGTGTTGGGCATATGAATATACTTAGGGAAGTACAAAAATAAAAGTCATAAATTTATTATATTGTTTTTAATTCAGTTTATTTCACCAATTTAGGTCGCAACTATTATTGTGTACGTCGATTGTCTTACATAACACATCTGATAAGGTCACGATGGCCTTAGGCAAGGGCTGCCTTACCCCCATCCAATGAGGGCAGCCCTTGCTGGCCGAAATGAGGGAAAAAAAGAAGAAGAAAGAAAACACAAAAAAATCATTAAAATATTATTAAAAAAATGTTCACATCAGTGTTGATAATGCCACTAGAACAAGTGACATCTATATCAACGATTTCCAACCTAAATTGACTGAATTAATACCGATTGAAAATTTTTAGAACTAAGTTGGACCAATTAAAAAGTTTATGACTGAATTAATATCAATGCAATAAGTTCAAAAATTTTCCAGTGCTTTTTCCAAATATGCCCCCATACATATACTTTTGAAGAACTTTCAGAGTGTGCTTTTAAAGCGGGTTTGGAAGTTGTCACCATAGAACTTTTGGCAATTTCAATTTTTCTTTCTATCGTGAATTTCAGAAAAGTTGGATCTCTTCGTTTGTGTTTTTCTTTCAATTTTTTTTTTTTTGGTGTTCGTGTTTGCCCCCTACGAAAAAAACCAAGAAAAATCAGCCGTTTCGAAAAATGGGTTTGTTTTAACGTAAAAGTGTTTTGTTAATCTAAAGAAAATGTGTGCATTGAGCTATATGAGGACTGAAGTAGCCTCGCTCAATCTTAAATTACCGCGAACTCACTAAAAGTCAAGAAATAAATTTATAGAGATTATAGATTACCTTCTTTATACTTTCTATATTGTGAAATCTAGTTTCACTTATTGAAAGAACAACAAACGAAAATAACTACCTCTAACCACCAAGAAACATGCGGCGCCAAGAAAAGAAGTAGCTACATCTTTTCCTCTTAAAACCTCTTTTTCCCTCCCTCCCTCCCTCTCTCTTCTCATTCCATTTCCAATTGCGTACGACCCGTCTGCTCCGAAAACTAAGAAGCGGCCCTGCTGCTCCCTCCTCGACCAGGAGGATATCGACTACACCCTTCGAGGCTTCAATGAGATCACCCTCCCGTCCCCTGATCTGGCCGCGCTCGAGAATGTTAATGGGGTCTTTAGGGCTCCTAATGGCAAGAATCGCGGCAGTTTGGGGGTTGACATGTGATAGTTTGATTTTCTACTTCTGTTTTCAATTGAATAAATCAGGCTTTTCATCGACATGTCTATAGTATTATTCTCTGAGCTGATCATTCATGAGATAACTAGACTAGTTGGGAAAGCCATTAAGGGATTTTAATGCAACAGGCTTGAGAATTCGACTAGGAATCGATTGCTCGACTATGTTAGTTTGCAATGGTCATTGCGACATAGTTGAAAATCTATCAAAGACCGGAAACATGTCGATTCGACTGAGGTGTGTAATTAGGCATAGGTGGTTCCATTTAATTACAAAATCCTCGTTTATCGGCACTAAATCGATTTTTCTGTCGTTTTGGTACCCTGTGCTCGTATATGAAATATTGAGATTTTCATGATAACCGAGGATCGTCAATGAGTCGGAGATGTACATTGTGGCTCGAAAATAATCTACCATGGGTCAATTGCACCGAAAATTCTCAAAAACTATCCCATAGTTTAGGTCGCGCTAGAACCACGTCTGACTGAATTTAACTACGAAATTTATTCCAATTTTAGAAATTGAGGACTCTAAAGTGTCACGATTAATTTTTAGGAATATTGTTACATCTTTCCAAGGTTTATTGACGACGGGAATTGTTGGTGAAAAATTCAAATGCAGCAAATTAAAGGAATGGGAGAGAGGTCATATTTTAAATGGATTTTAGCCTTTATTATGGAACCGTGGGAGGGAGAAATTATAAGGACATAAATGAGGAATTGTTCTTATTAACTAAGTTTATGAAATGGTAAAATGAAAAAAAAAAGGAAAAACTTCTAGAAATGAGGTAAATTCGTATGAAGGCCTAAGACTAAGAGATTTCACCACTATTTCACTTTCATTTGGGTTTAGTTTGAAGGGGATAAGCTCATCCAAGGATGGTAGGTCCCTTAGAGTGTTGGGAACACAAATTCCATGGAAAAGAAACAGCAAAAGGTTGTGGAAAGTAGAGAAGGGATCCTCCATGGTCCTTTTTCTCCTCTCTCTTCCCTCTTATGCGCGTACCCCCCTTACTGCCGTGCGTATATATCTCTCTCTCTCTTCCTTCTTTTCATTCTTCCCTTTCTTTTTCTTTTCCAACTGTAAAAAGCCTCGTCTTCTTCTCTTTCGCACGCTTTAGTCCCCTGCTTCGGTCCCCTGTTTTAGCTTCACCTTGAGCAACAAAACAACAACTGAAAGAACAGAGGAGTCCTCTGTTTTGGTGTTGCCAAAGCTAGAGCAGCAACCATCCATGATCCGAACTGCCCTTCATGTTTCGCTTTTCACTACTTTGGCCCTTGTTTGTGATTAGTCACCCTCACCAGCAAGCCCACAACTCACCAAGACTGGCGTCACTCTAGCTTCCTTGTGTTGGAAGCTCTACAGCTCTGTCCACTGGTGTTGTCACAACACCTCAGCTCATCCCTCCTCTGTTGTAGCTCATCCCCACCATCGAAAAACCCATACCTCTCAATTGTGTTGCTGTTCAGCTATCGGAGCACAAGCGGGTTTGAACCAACCCATCGGCAAGCAAGCCAACGCCGCCGCGTCGCAGCCACGCTCTTGCAGTTGCAACTCTTTCACTACTCGACTTCCACCGGTCGGGAGCCAGCCCTCTCAGCCATGAGCCGAGGGCTTCCTAACTCTATTCCAAGCTGACCGGAGCCACTCCGACGTCCTTGGAGATTGCGGTGTAGCTGTTGTTGCTTAGTTAGTAACGGTAGCTCCGGTTTTCCTTAGTAAGGTGAGTTGTTTTCCTAAGGCTTGATTATGGGCTGTGTACCTCTATTTAGGAATTTAAATAAGCTAAAGAAGGTTTAGATGGGATTAAATATAGCTTAGTATTAGTTTAGAAAGGTTAGATTAGCCATAGAAAATGCTTAGTCTGTGTTTAAATAACAAGCTCAAAACCTTAGAGGATAGTTTAGCCAAAGGCAAAGACTGTTCTCCAGAACTGATTTTTAGATGCTTGCGGTTTGCTATTTTTGTAGACTGAGATGTGTTGCGATTTTGAAGTGATTTACTTCTAAAGAAATGTTTTAAACCTCTTCAATCATAACATATATTTTTCTCAGGATTTTTGGGAATTTAAAGAAGAAGATTTTAACTCTGTTATCTTTACATAGAAAGTCGGACTATATAGGAAATCATGACCTGTTGGGATTCTAGGGGTCTTTACTGACCCTTAGGGTTCGAAGTTCCAAACGGTTTCTTCACAAAAGTTGTTTGTTACATATTCTAGTTTAACATACTCGAATTTCAGATCAAACAAACCTATTTTGGACCCCAAAATAAGCTGATTTCGGAAAATAGACCATCTGGAAATGGATTTGGTTTTGGTGCTAGATTGAGTGAATTACTGGGACGAATTCAGAAGAATCTGGGTCTCGGCGTCTTCATGAAAAATGTTTTTTTACATGTCCTTTGTCACATTTTCAAATTTGAGAATTTTTCGAACTCGTTTGAGTTGATTTCTGGTGTTAAACTTGGAAGTGCGCAAATGGACAGTTTTTACTGGTTAGAGTAGGTAGTAATGTATGATTGTTTTTAATAAAATGCTTGTTGGAAATTTGCTTATTTAGAATATGGTTGAGATGCACAATTAATTGTTGAATTATGAAATTGGATAAATGCATATGCTACATGAGAATCCGTCACGACCTTTTGGGGCCAGATGATACTTCTTTGGGAATGCCCCAAGTCAACGGATACCGGTTGCAGTAAATGCTGGATCAATGCTCCTAATTGGAATGCCGTCTAGATGTAAACGTTGCCATGCTCAATAGTGTAAGACGATGCCCGGCTGTACCGGATGACCATTATTTGTTGGGTTGACCATATCCAGTGAATTGAAATTTGTCGAGATGCATGAATGATTGAACTTGAGGGACCTAATTAGGAGACGGAATTGGGTGGTGCGGTATGGGACGTACCATAACAATTTAGTCTGGTAATAGGAGGCCCGTACTATTGTGTTAATATTTACATTCCTACATATACATCTGTGGAAATATTAACATGATATATGATCTTGATACTGTTATGTATGATTTGATTGATACTAATGTGCAGGGAAATGTTAGGGTTAAAAGAATTGTGAGAAATGTGACTAGGTTGCATGTAGAGTGTACTATTTTCCTAATTGAGATTTAGGGAATGAACTCGTTGAGATGTGATCTCACCCCGTTGTGGGCTAAATTCTTCAGCTCCCTAGATGGAAGGTCGCTAGGCAAGGAGCAGAGGGTTATAGGGAGTGATGTATGGATGCATCAGTAGTTTCTGCTAGATACTGACGGGTCTGCCGTCTGATTTGGATAATGGGTGACCACTCACCTTGATCTATCGAAGAGTCTGGTAGGGTTATAGATAGAGACTTGGCCCCATAGACGAGGAGCTCGGATCGTAGTTAGCCTAGAAGCTCTTCATTTTGAAATACACCATGTCGTGTTAGACTCTTCTGTATATAATCACTGCTGTAAAATATGTGTGGTTTGTAAAAATATAACCTTATGTTTGCTATCCCATTTATGTGTTGTTTGGAGTTTATGATTTTGCTTCCGCATGCTTAATAAAAGGAATGGGTCGGCAACAATATCTGAGATGTTGCAAATTTTAATAATCGACCATTAAGGGATGGGCATGTGCTCGAGGTTCGGGTCGTGACATGACAACATGGGCTTTGCATCGCCAGAGAAGCTAGTTTTCGGAGTTCAGTGAAGGCAACGAGTCCTTTGCCGGTGAGAGGAAGCTCTTCATCTTCACTTCCGCCCAAGTTGCCACTACAGAGTACGGTGTCTGAGCCTGCCCCATACGAGACCCCCGGGTTTCATTAATTCGTTCTCCCAAGGGTCTGGCTCCAGCGGCAACCACGGCATTATTGAGAAGAGGCGAGACTCCAGGGTCGGCTTCTCTAACTCTCTTGATGTTTATCTCTGATTTGATGGGTAAAAAATCTTTTTTTTTTGGGTATGTTCATACCCATTACAAGATTCTAGGTACTCTTGGTTGACTGACTCTGGATATAGTAATTCTTTTCTCGGCATAGTTGTATGCATGTCAATAGTGAATCACACTTTTTATTGCTGTATATGATCTCAGGCTTATTTCGCGAGAATGGTCTTTGTGTTCATCTGGTGAATGATATCATTTAGACCTTTTTTCTGGTTGTGCAAGTAGGGACATGGAGCAAACTATGCTAGTTTTGGTCATCTGGGTCTTACAACAAAACAAAAATCAAATAAAAATCAAGTAAAACAGCAATTGAAGCGGTTTGTGATTTCTCACAGGCTCTGATATGGTGATTTGGGAGTCATTTCTTTGATGGGTTTTCTTTTTGAGCAATGCAGAGACTGAGAGGATGAAGCATCGCCTTAAGGAGATGCACAAGTGGTGGGATCATGTGATGAGCGAAGCCTGTGAGGACGATGGACCTGCTGAACAAGGCAACAACGAAACCACAGAAGTCTGATGCGCATGAATATGGAGAAATATGGTTACGCATGATAATTACTGCCCTAATGTTCATTCGATGTAATAAGATTAGGACAAAATTTGTCATTCTAATTCGTTTTGAATTGCAGATTGCGCAGCAGGAGAAGTGCGAAGAAGCCGAGGAGGAGGAAAATCACGAAGCTGTGGCCATGGGAGTCATTGGCAATTGCTTGTCTCTCGATCTCAATTGTCCTTGCGGGAAAGGGTACAAGATTGTGCTCTTTGGTAAGAAGTGTTACTACAAGCTTGCTTGTATGAGTTTTTGGCAAATCTCAGACAAGGATGTCTTCCTCTATTGCTAGTCAAGTTTGGTCATCAATAAGGGATCTTCCTGCAGTCCCTCGACCTACGGTACATTGTTTCGAAGGTATACTATCTTGAAATGAGAATAGCGATGTTCGTATTTGTTAAAGGGTAGTTTAGTCTTCTTTTGTTGAAGGGTAATTTAGTCTTCTTCATTGTCAGTGAGCCCTAATACTGACTATATATATTAATGTAATTCGTAATTATGAAAATTACAATTTCTTCTCTTTCATTTATGTGGTATCAAAGCCACAATAGTAAACCTTTTACCCTAACCACCGACGGTCATCGTCACATCGTCGAAGAAACCATAGTCATCGAATGGTGACATCCATGACGCTCTAGCCATTGCTGCCAAGGCTTGGTGACGAGATCTGGCATCATTTGAACCATAGCCATGGTTGCCTATCCTTGCTCAAAGAGCATCCAATGTGTCGGACTTTCAGAGCACTTTGAAGCGATAGATTATGAAGTTCTCTAGGTGATGTGGCCAAGGATTGCAAGTGCAGTGAATGCAATCATTTGAGAGTTTGATTGATTTGTTTCATATGATGATTAGTGAATTCACTTCTCAATGAAGAGTGATGTGGGTTTGTTTGCAATTATGAAATTTTGATAGGTTTTGTTATTGATCTAGAACTTTGTTTTGGATGGCTTAGTGCCACTTTGGATATTTGAATAGTTTAATGTCTTAAGGGATGACTTATTATTTAATGCCGATTTAAATTTTCTATTTATTATTGAGTTATGGCTAAGAACTCTAAACCTAGCGTGAGCATGGATACGGTCTTACTAATTTGAAGTTGAGTTCTGTCAAGTTAGATGGGACTAATTACCCTTCTTGGTCTATGGCAGTCAAGATGTATTCGTTGGCTACTAAACAGTTGAGTTATTTGACTTCACCTCTACCTTCGGATAAATTAGACAAAACAAAGGTTGATGATTGGTGCTCTGGTGATGCTGCCATTCGGACATTGCGGAATACTATGGATTCTAAGATTAATCCTCAGTCTATGTGGTGTACATCAGCCAAAAGCCATTTGGGACAAATGTGCTCTTATATTTTTAGATTGAGATAACACAACCCATGTATGTGATGTTTGGGAGGAGTTATTTGATCTACGTACATGAGACATGTCTATATTCGATTACTATTATATGTTTACCACTCTTTGCGAGAGACTGGACACTTATTTGCCTGTCACTGATGACGTTAGAGAGTTGACCAAGCGTCAGGAAGATATGAAAGGTTATTTCTTTGGGTGGTTGGTCTTACTCATTCTTCTCTGTGACACTAGACTACTTCTCAGAGTACTCTTCCATCAGTTGATGAGGTCTTCTCTTAGGACCTTCGAAACATGCCTACTTCATCATCTACACTCTATTATGCACCTATAGCAAGTGCTATGGTTTCTCAATCTTTTTGGTGGTCATGGAGGTTGGGGGTGTGGTTCTCGTGGTCATGGTAGATCTGGTTCCTCTCCAAGTCATGGTTGTGATGGCAGTAGAGGTGTTGGAAGTTCATGTTATTATAACCACTATCAACGAGCTAGCCATACTGAGGCTTATTGCTATATTTCAACATCCCTAGCTTCATCCATAGGCTACTCATGCCAATGTGTGTAAGCCTCTAGTGCAAAAGGTTCTTAATCAGTCACAATAATTGCCTAGCACCATCTTGTTGTCTTGCGTCGAGTATGAGTCCTTAGTACGTCCCCACCAGGTGGTGGATTCCTTAACCCCTACTGCTACTTTGACACAGATTTCTTCGGGTAGTTCGTCTTGTTTACTCTCTTCTGCGCCCACTTCCTAGGTCCTACAGTTGGGTGCCACCAATCATATGAATGGTAACTCTAACTTATTATATAGTATTACCCTAATGTCACCTGGTTCTGTTACATTTGCTAATGATTCATAGTCCCATATCACTAGTCAAGGGGATGTAACCTTGGGTCCTTCTCTTTCTCTTTCATCTGTTTACCATTTACCAACTTTCCCATATAACTTGCTTTCTATTAGTTCCCTAACTAGATATTTGAATTGTTTCTTGACATTCATCTCCACTTGTTGTGTCTTTCAAGATCTAAGGATTGGACAGACGATTGGTGGAGGGCATGAGTCTAATGGGCTGTACTACCTAAACAAAGACCTTATTGCTTCTGCCATTTAGAAGTGCACTGCCTTTGATTTCTTTCAAATGCATTGTCATATCGATCATCCACCACTTGATATACTTCATCATTTTTCTCCTGTTTCATCGTTTATGAGTCCTATCCAATGCGATGCTTGCCAAATTGATGATCTTTCCCTTCCCATGTCGGAGTCGTGTGTCAAGTCCTTTTGAGTTGGTCCATTATGATGTTTGGGGACTATCTTATGTCAAAGATATGTCTGGTTATAATTACTTTGTTACGTTCGTAGATGATTACTCCCACTTAATGTGGTTATATTTAATAAACGATCAACTTGAAGTTTTTTTTTCTTGTTTTGGTATATTTTACTTTGAAATTCTCAATCAGTATCATGTTTTTGTTAAATGTTTGCGCTTCGATAATGCTAAAGAATATATGGCTGCTTCCTCTAGTTTGACTCCCTAGTAGAACGGGGTGGCGAAACGAAAAAATTGCCATCTCTTGGATGTTGCTTGGTGTCTCATTTTCCATATGAACCTCCCCAAAACATTATGGGGGCATGCTATTCTTATAGCATGCTATCTCATAAATCGCCCCCATCCTTTGTGTTTCGTGGAGGCATACCTTTCTCTACTCTCCATCATATAAGTCCACTTTTTTCTTTACCACTCTATGTCTTGGGCTGTGTTTATTTTGTGCATCATCTTGCTCTTGGTCATGATAAGCTTGATCCATAGGCTAAGAAGTGTGTGTTTCTCAAGTATTCTCGAACTCAGAAAGGGTACAAGTGTTATAGTTCGGTTAGTCGGCGGTTGTTTGTCTTGGCAGATGTAACCTTTTTTGAGGATCAATCTTATTACTCATCTACAATCCAATCGGTGACTCCTTCTGAGAATATATTGTCCTCAGCCACAACCCCTCTACCACTTGTCTCCTTGTTTGGTATACTTAGGGGGTTGCCCAATTTTTAGTTTACTGACAAGACTTATCAACGGCGTTGTTATGTTCAACATGAGGTAGTACAATCGTCACCTGCATTGGACATGCATGATTCTCCACCAATTAATGCCTCGGCCTTTGATCTGCCAGTTTCTTCTAAGCCTGATCTTACTACTGATATTCTCATTATATTGCGCAAAGGTATGGGTTCTTGCGTCGGTCAACCCAATTCTCGGTTTACCCCATATACTGCTTTGTCTTGTCATACACATACTCTTAACCCTTTTTTTTTTTTTTTTTTTCAGTTTTTATCTTATGATTGTCTTTCTTCTACATATTCCTCATTTGTTGCTTCTTTATTTGCCATGTTTGTGCCAAGTACTACTATAGAGGCCCTTGCTCATCCAAGTTGGCGGCGAGCTATGGTGGATGAAATGCAAGCACTCCAGGATAATAGGACATGGCACCTTACATCGTTACTTGCTGGCAAATAGGTTATGGGGTGTCATTGGGTTTTCATAGTGAAGTTTCAACTTGGATTGTTCTTTTGAGCGTCTGAAGGTGCATTTGATTGCGAAAGGTTACACTTAAACCAATGGAGTCGATTATGATGATACGATTTTTCTTGTTGCAAAGATACTTTCTGTTCGTGTTTTCATATCTCTTGCTATTCGATATGATTGGACTCTCCATGAGCTTGATATCAAAAATGTTTTCCTTCATGGTGACTTGGCAGAGGAGGTATATATGGAGCAACCCCTGAGGTTTGTTGCTTGGGGGGAGTCTATTATTGTTTGTCGCTTGTGCAAGACATTACATGGGTTGAAACAGTCTCCTCGTGTCTAATTTGGTCATTTCACTGATTCAGTTATTTGGTTTGGTTTACGATGTTGTACCGTGGATCATTCTATGTTTAGTTCCACTTAATCTATAGGATGTGTTCTCCTAGTTGTGTATGTGGACAATATTATTATCACCGATAGTGATTTTGTGGGAATACAAAAGTTTAAACAATTTTTACAGACAGAGTTCAGTATAAAAGATATGGGTTGTTTGCAATATTTCTTGGGCATTGAGGTAGCCTACTCACGTGATGGTATCTCATTATCATGGTGGAAATATGTTCTAGATATCCTTAGTGAGATTGGTTTCTTGGAGCTAAGCTTGTTGATACTCCAATAAATCCTAATGTGAAACTTGATGCAGAACATGGGACTTACTTCATGATCCGAGTAGGTACTGGAGATTAGAGGGTAAGCTCTATTATTTAACACTGTCAACCAACCAGATATTTGTTTTGTTATTAGCGTGGTTAGTTAATTTATGAGTGCTCCTCATACTACATATTAGGAGGCAGCGCTATGTGTTGTTTAAGTACTTGAAGGGAGCATCAGGTAAAAGGATTATGTTCAAGAATAATGGACATCTTAGGGTGCATTCAGTGACGTTTCTGTTCTGGGAAATAATTTTTTTTCAGAAACATTTTTTTTTTGTTTCTGAGCATTTAAGCACATTTGGTAACTATATAAAATTTTTGTTCCCGGGAAAGAAATTCGTTTGGTACGACCCCAAATATTTTTATGACTTATAATTTCTTTTAATTTATTGATAATTTTATTACTTTTTTTTTCTTTCTTTTCCTTCCTCTAGTTGGTCGCTAGTCGTAAACCGACCAAAGAAGGGCCGGTGAGGTGCCTCCCCAGCCACGACGAGGCTCGGGGGGCTTACTAGTGGCCGACGAGGTCACCGGGCCTCATCTGGCCGGTTGCCGGCCGACGCCGAGGTCGGTGACCGACTAGGGGAAGAAGGGAGGATGAGAAAGAAAAGGAAGAAAAAGGAAAAAAAAAAAAAAATCTTAATTCTTGTTTCTTGAGTTGTTCCCTAGAACAAGAAGTAGCTTCTTTTTATTTCTTGTTTTTGTTCCAAATCTGTTCCCGAGAACAAAAAAACTTACAAAACGCATTTCTATTCTATTTCTACTCTCGGGAATAAAAGAATAGAAATACTTGTTCTCGGGAGCGTTACCAAATGCACCCTTAGTGTCACTGGCTACTCTAATGCTGATTGGGCTAGATATCCTCTTAATAGGAGATCAACTTCTGACTATTGTGTGAGAACAATACGGGGAAGTGGTTACTGTTCATCGACTCTCTTTAGGGGGGCGATTTTGGTACCGTTCATCGCTTTTGGCTTGCGCTCGGCCCGGGAGCTACAGGCATCCATCTGCTCCAAATTTTGGAGGGATTCCTCCTAACCCATCAATTTTGCATCTCACCGAACAGATCGGCCCGACTCTTCTTCTTGGCGGAGATCTAGCTCATCTTCTTGAGGGTTGTTTACTGAGTTGCTGGGGTCGGTTGTTGTGGGCCTGCTCGAGTGGCTCCTAGGGCGAATCTTCGGCCTAAAGGTGGGGGTAGGGGTTATCCATCATCCTCTTCCCTACTGGTGGGCCTGGTATGGATTCTTCCCTCTCGGTTGTACTGTAGAAGGCAGAGTGGCTGTTTCTGCTTGCTAGTGTTATGGTGTCTTCTTCGATTGAGAAGGCCGTTGGCTCTGGTAGCGGGAAGGGCCTCAACTCCCCTCCTCCTAATGGTGCAGACCACTTGGCTGGGAAGTCTCAAGTTCCCCGTAGAACAAAGGAGAGTGCACCGAAGGGTGAGAAGGCCGAGGGGGGTCATTCCTCTAGGCCTCCTTGGGTTGATAGATCAAGGGGTAAGAGTCGATTAAGGGCTCCTTCCAAATGGGCCCCAAGCAAGCATGATCTGTCCTCCAAGCCACCCCAATCCTGATCATGGGCCAATGTTGCACGGTTGGCAGCAAAGGGCTATGAGCTCTCTTATGTTCCGTCGACTCTTGTGGATGGGAAACCGGTTGTCAATTTGACGAAGGAGGTCCTCTAGGCGGCGGATCCTAAATAGAACAAATTCCTAGTTGGATACTTTGTCGGGAAAATGCTCCCATTTTAGCTTACAGAGCAAACCTTAAAGAAAACTTGGGGTTCGAGGCTGGTTGATGTGCTGGCTGACGACCAAGACTTCTATTATTTTCATATTCCTAACTGTTGGTTTGTAGGAAAATTTTGGAAGAGGGTCCCCTCACTGTTGCTAGAGTTTCGCTCTTTTTGGAACAATGGAAGCCATTAATGGAACTGAAGAAGTGACAATTCGCCGTCTTGATTTAGGTAAGGCTCAAGAACTTGCCCCTTGACCTTTGGTCCGCACTAGCGATTGGTGTTATTGCTAGCTCTGTGGGGAAACCCCTTTTTGTGGATCAACGCATCGAGGAGAAAATGATGATTTCTTTTGCTCGTGTATGTATTAAGATTCAAGCAAACCAGCCTAAGGTCTCTTCGGTGGAAGTAAATGTCAATGGTGTTCCTAGGGCCATTGCAATTGAATTTGAGTGGAAGCCAGTGGAGTGCTGTGGGGTTTTTGGGCACAAGTGTGCTACCCTTGCCCTTGCTCGATCCCCTTCGTCCCCGACGAATCATCACCTTACCTCTCTTGCTCTGGAGATGGCCCGACCTTCCGCCTCTGACTCGGCAGCGCCTGGTGCCCTTGATCAGGGCTATAAGAAGGTTAATAGCAAGAAGAAGAAGACCGTACCTCCTCTTCTCGATACCTTGTCCGCCCCGATTGATGATGGGAGGTCCTTGAAGCTGAAGATAATAGCGATTGAGAAGAGACTGCTTATATCCTACTCTCGAAAGAGCCATAGAGGCCAGTTGATCATATCTAAAATGAATGAAGATGCCCCTTCTTTGGATGGTGATGTCCTTCTATTGGAGCATGATGTTCATGCTTTGGATGGTCTGGGTGAGGGGGCTGAGGTCTCTAACCTCATCTCTTCCTCAGATGACGACATACTTTCTCCTTGCACCTTTTTGAAGACGGCTGGGATAAGAGGCTTGCCCTTGGTCCGGACCCACCCCCTTCCTCTATGCAAGACCAGTTGCTTGCCTTAACTCCGGATCCCCCTTCGGAGGCACGGTCTCCTTCGCCTATTACTAGGTGAAGCTCCTCTAAAAAAAGGAGGTAATCCTTCTTCCGGTTCCTTTATAAATATGTATATAGGATGTTGGAATACTAAGGGGCTTGTTGCCCCTCTTAAACAAGTGGAAGTGAGGAACTTTATTTTGACGAATCGATTATCCTTGGTTGGGTTAGTCGAGACTAAAGTACCTCATCATCTCTTTAATGCTATTATCGACTGATGGTGAACTGGTGCTGGCACATCAACTCGGAGTTCTCTGATAGAGGCAGGATTTGGATAGGCTGGGATCCTGCTGCGGTTTCTTTGGAGCCTCTTTCAGTCTCGGATCAAGTGTTTCATGGGAAAGTTTGTTGGTTGGATTCAAGTGCGACCTATGTTGTCTCTATCATTTATGCTGGGCATTCTTTTACTTCTCGGTGTCCGTTGTGGGAGGATCTGGTGACTAGGAGCTCTTCCCTTCAGGATGTGCCTTTGATTGTCATGGGAGACTTTAATGCAATTAAGGATCCCTCGGATGGGGTGGGTGGCTCTGACCTTTGGTTGCCATCCTTTGATGAGTTTCGGCAATGTCTTGATCAGGCGGAGCTGGAGGACCTCAGGTATGTGGGTTTTCGGTTCACATGGTCCACTTCTTCAGGTCCCACACGCAAGATGAGGAAGATCGATAAAGTTTTGGTGAACTCGTGCTAGAGCCAGGTGTTCTCCTACTCAGAGGCTTTCATTTTTACTCCTGGGATCTCAGATAATTCACCTATGCTGGTTAAGGTGGAGAAGCTGGTTCTTCGGAAAAGGCCGTTTAAGTTCTTTGATTTTTAGATGTAGCATCCAGACTTTGATTCAATCGTGAAATAGGTGTGGGAGGCTTTGGTGTCAAGGGTGCCTATGTTTAGGCTAGTGTGTAAACTGAAGGCCCTAAAAGGTCGTCTTAAGTAGTTGAACAAGGATTCATTTGCCAACATCTCTATTAGGATGTCCGATGCGAGGGAAGCCTTAAAGCAGACTCAAGTGGACCTACTTCAAGATCCTACTAGTGTAGTTCTTGCGGACCTGGAAAGGGTTCAACGTCGGGCCCTTTTGGAACTTTGATCCCAAGAGGAGTCATTCTTCAAACAGAAAGGTCGTATCAGATGGCTCAATGAGGGTGATCGAAATACCAAGTTCTTTCACAATTATGTTAGTAAAAGACAACTGAGGAATATAATTCTCTCGGTGGTGGATGACTCAGGTAGCCAAATCATTGACCTTCATTTGGTCTAGTAGCATTTTGTGGACTTTTTCCGCGACCTCCTCTCACCTCAGTTAGATCAAATTACCACAGCGATGTCGGAGCTTCAGGATGTTATTAGGACCCAGTTGATTGATGACCGGGTCCTCCTTCTTGATCGGCTGGTTTCAGATCTTGAGGTGCGAGACACCTTCTTCTCCCTTGGCCGAGGGAAAGCGCCCGGACTAGATGGCTTCACGGTGGAGTTCTTCAAGAAGAATTGGGATACGGTGGGTTAATTGGTCACGGAAGCCGTAAATGACTTTTTTATTTTAGGGAGGCTCCTTAAGAAAATCAATAACACCATCCTGGTGCTGGTTCCCAAGGTTCCCAATGCAACCATGGTTGATGATTACAAGCCCATTGCTTGTTGCAACACGGTATGCAAGATCATTGCCAAAGTGTTGGCGAATAGGGTGTCTGCTGTGCTCAAAGATCTGGTGAGCCCCTACCAAAGTGCTTTCATTAAGGGACAACGAATTAGGGACAATATCCTCTCGGTGCAGGAAATTTTCACTGGTTTTCATGTGGAGCCTTGTACCCCAAAGTGTGCTATCAAGGTTGATTTTAGGAAGGCATATGATACCGTGAATTGGCAATTCCTTGAGAATGCTCTACTTGCCTTCAGGTTTCCTAATCGACTGGTTCAACTCATAATGACTTGTGTCAGGACTCCTTGCTTTTCCATTGTGCTGAATGGAGAACTTCATGGCTTTTTTTCTAGTGGCGGGGCCTTCGTCAAGGGGATCCCATATCTCCTTACTTGTTCACGTTGGTGATGGAGGTGCTTTATGGGGTTCTTGAGAGGTGCTTGATACAGTCTGAGTTCAGATTCTTCTGGAGGTGTAAGCTTACTACCCTTTCGCATCTATTCTTCGCAGATGATGTCTTTCTTTTCTGCGAGGGCCACATGCCTTCGATCAAGCTTCTTAAGGAGGGTCTGCAATAGTTTTCGGGTTGGAGTGGCCTCCTCCCAAATTCGAGAAAAAACGAAGTGTTCCTCTTTGGTGGCCTTCCATCTCTTCGGGACAATATCTTGAATGAGCTTGACTTCCAGGAGGGGTCACTTCCAGTTCGGTACTTAGGTGTTCCAATCATCACATCTAGAGTGCAATCCTGGACTCTTCAATTCCCACCCTTTCCTGGTCATCTTCAATTGATTATGTCAGTTCTCCATGCCATTTAGGCCTACTAGGCTAGTGTTTTCATTCTCCCTACAACAGTCTGGATGAGATAGAGCAAATTCTTAGACAATTCCTGTGGAAAGGATCTCACTTGGGGAGAGGGGGTGCCAAAGTTTCCTGAGAGGACGTTTGCCTTCCTAAGGTGGAGGGGGGCCTAGGTATCCGGAGATTGCGCAAGTGCAATAAGGCGGCTATGCTTAAGCACATCTGGATCCTATTCTCTGAGAAAGAATCTTTATGGTGTAGATGGATTCACTCGACCTTCTTAAAAATGAGGAATTTCTAGGTGGGGAAGAAGCCGACTTTGTGTTTTGGGCTTGGAAGAAAATTCTACAACTCAGGATAGAATTCCGGCTCTACTTCCATTGGAAGATAAGCGATGGTCTCAACACTTCGCTCTAGTTTAACAATTGGTACTCCAGGGGTCCTTTGAACTTAATATTCACAGATTCGCTTATCTATAGATCTGGACTTTCAAGACAGGCTTCAGTGGCTGACTTTTTTTTTTTTAGAATGGCCACGCTATACGGTTAGTGATTGCAACTTGGGATTCGCCGCTCCCTTCTTTGGCTGATGCTAAGGATTGGTTTTGTTGGAGGGAGAATTCCTCGGGAGTGTTCTCGGTGGCCTCGGCTTGGGAGCTTATAAGGCGAAAGAAGGATCGAGTTAGTTGGAATGGTTTCATCTGGAACAATGCCATCCTACCTCGATATCAATTTAACCTTTGGCTCATTACCAAGTGAAGGCTGCCTACTTAATCCCTTCTCATGGCTCATGGTAGGATCGATGATGCATTCTACCCTTTCTGTGAAGAGGAACCTAATTCAATTGATCATTTTTTTTTTTGGATGTCGCATTACGTTGCGTATTGCCTTCTTTTGGGCGACCAGATGCGGACTCCCTTGGAGTAACAAGCCTTGGGAGGAAATGCTAACTTGGGCCACTACCTTCCTTGTGGGCAAGGAGTTCCAAAAATGTATTGTCCGTTTTTCCTTTGGTGCACTCTATCACATCATCTGGAAGAATAAGAATGATATCCTTTTCAGGGGTGAGCCCGTTTCTACCTCGACCATGAAGAAGCACTTTCTCAAAGTCGTTCAAGATAAGGCTCTCACCTACAGGAATGTGGATGACTCCATTAGAAATAGAATATTACAATGGTTTTGGGAGTTGGATCCTTCCATCTTCTCCTCTGTTGTTTATACACTGGCTAGTTAGGCCCTTGGTGTTTTTTGGGTGTGCCAGCGCCTCTTGTGATGGCTTTGGTCCTTGTGCTTGCCACTTGGCTTTTTTTTTTATCGGCTTCCTTCCACTCTTTATGAGCATGTTCATTGGGAGTGTAAGTTTTTGAAGCTGAGGGTTGTATAGTTTTTTTTTGTGGTAAGGTAAGAGATATAATAAAAAGGGGAAGGAAAAGCTATACAACCCTCGGCTTCAAAGAACTTACACTCTCAATGAACATGCTCATTAAGAGTGGAAGGAAGCCGATAGAAAAAAGGCCAAGCAGCAAGTAAAGGACCAAAGCCAGCACAAGAGGCACTGGCACGACCAAAAAACACCAAGGGCCTAACCAGCCGGAGTACAAACAATAGAGGAGAATATGGAAGGATCTAACACCCAACACCGTTGTAATCTTCTATTTCTAGTGGAGTCGTCCACATTCCTGTAGGTGAGAGCCTTATCTTGAACGACTTTGAGAATGTGCTTCTTCATGGTCGAGGTAGAAACGGGCTCACCCCTGAAAAGGATATTATTCCTATTCTTCTAGATGATGTGACAGAGTGCACCAAAGGAAAAGCGAGTAATACATTTATGGAACTCCTTGCCCACAAGGAAGGTAGTAGCCCAAGTCAACATTTCCTCCCAAGGCTTGTTACTCTAAGGGAGTCCGCATCTGGTCGCCCAAAAGAAAGCAATACGCGACGTAATGCAACATCCAAAAAATAAAAAATCAATTGAATTAGGTTCCTCTTCACAGAAAGGGCAGAATGCATCATCGATCCTACCATGAGCCATGAGTAGGGATTGAGTAGGCAGCCTTCGCTTGGTAATGAGCCAAAGGTTAATTTGATATCGCGGTAGGATGTCATTGTTCCAGATGAAACCATTCCAACTAACTTGATCCTTCTTTTGCCTTATAAGCTCCCAAGCCGAGGCCACCGAGAACACTCCCTAGGAATTCTCCCTCCAACAAAACCGATCCTTAGCATCAGTCAAAGAAGGGAGTGGCGAACCCCAAGTTGCAATCACTGACCGTATAGCATGGTCGTCCTCAGAAAAAAGGTCAGCCACGGAAGCCTGCCTTGAAAGTCCAGATCTATAGATAAGCGAATCTGTGAATATTAAGTTCAAAGGACCCCTAGGGTGCGAATTGTCAAATCAAAACGAAGTGTCGAGACCATCACCTATCCTCCAATGGAAGCGGAGTCGGAATTCTGTCCTAAGTTGTAGAATTTTCTTCCAAGCCCAAGAACACAAAGTCGGCTTCTTCCCCACCCAAAAATTTCTCCTTTCTAAGAAGGTCGAGTGAATCCATCTACACCATAAAGATTATTTATTAGAGAATAGGATCCAGATGTGCTTAAGCATATCCGCCTTGTTGCACTTGCGTAGTCTCCGGATACCTAGGCCCCCCTCCACCTTAGGAAGGCAGACGTCATCTCAGGAAACTTTGGCACCCCCTCTCCCTAAGTGAGGTCCTTTCCACAGGAATTTTCTAAGAATCCGCTCCATCTCATCTAGCACTGCTGCAAGGAGAATGAAAACACTAGCCTAGTAGGCCTAAATGGCATGGACAACTGACCTAATCAGTTGAAGACAACCAGCAAAGGATAGGAATCAAAGAGTCCAGGATTGCACTCTAGATGTGATACACCTAACCAGAATGGCATAATCCACTTTCCTAAGCCTTGAAGTGATGATTGGAACACCCAAGTATTGAACTGGAAGTGAACCCTCTTGGAAGCCAAGTTCGTTCAAGATATGGTCTCGAAGAGATGGAAGGCCACTAGAGAGGAACACTTCGCTTTTTTGCGAATTTGGGAGGAGGCCACTCCAACCCGAAAACTGCTACAAACCCTCCTTAAGAAGCTTGATCGAAGGCATGTGGCCCTCACAGAAAAGAAATACATCATCTGCAAAGAAAAGATGTGAAAGGGTAGTAGGTTTACACCTTTAGAAGAATTTGAACTTAGACTGTATCGAGCACCTCTCAAGAACCCCAGAAAGCACCTCCATCACCAGCGTGAACAAGTAAGGAGATATGGGATCCCCCTGACGAAGGCCCCGCCCACTAGGAAAGAAGCCATGAAGTTCTCCATTTAGCGCAATGGAAAACCGAGGAGTCCTGGCACAAGTCATTATGAGTTGAACTAGCCGATTCGGAAACTTGAAGGCAAGTAGAGTATTCTCAAGGAATTGTCAATTCACGGTATCATACGCCTTTCTAAAATCAACCTTGATCGCACACCTTGGGGTATGAGGCCCCACATGAAAACTAGTGAACAGTTCCTCCGCCAAGAGGATATTGTCCCTGATTCATCGTCCCTTAACGAATGCACTTTGGTAGGGGCTCACCAGAGCTTTGAGCACGATAGACACCCTATTCACCAACACTTTAGCAATGATCTTGTATATCGTATTGCAACAAGCAATGGACCTATAATCATCAACCGTAGTTGCGTTGGGAACCAGCACCAGGATGGTGTTATTGATTTCCTTCAAGAGCCTCCCTGAAATGAAAAAATCTTTTACATCTTCTGTGACCAGTTGACCCACTGTATCCCAATTCTTCTTGAAGAACTCCACCGTGAAGCCATCTGGTCCGGGCGGTTTCCCTCGGCTGAGGGAGAAGAGGGTGTCTCGCACCTCAAGGTCTGAAACCGACCGATCGAGGAGGAGGACTTGTTCATCATTCAATTGGGTCCTAATAACATCCCAAAGCTCTGACACCGCTGGGGTAATTTGATCCAATTGAGGCAAAAGAAGGTCACAGAAGAAGTCCACAAAATGCTGCTGGACCAAATGAAGGTCAGTGATTTGGCTACCTGAGTCATCCACCACCGAGAGAATTCTATTCCTCAGTTGTCTTTTACTAATATAATTGTGAAAGAACTTGGTATTTCGATCACCATCCTTGAGCCATCTGATACGAGCTTTCTGCCTAAAGAATGACTCCTCCTGGGACCGAAGTTCTAATAGGGCCCGGTGTTGAACCCTTTTTAGGTCCGCAAGAACTATATTAGTAGGATCTTGAAGTAGGTCCACTTGGGTTTGCTTTAAGGCTTCCCTCGCATCAGACGTTCTAAGAGAGATGTTGGCAAATGACTCCTTATTCAACTGCTTAAGACGACCTTTGAGGGCCTTCAATTTACACACAAGCCTAAACATAGGCACTCTCAACACCGGAGCCTCCCACACCTGTTTCACGATTGAATCAAAGTCTAGACGATGCATCCAGAAATCAAAGAACTTAAACGGTCTTTTCCGAAGAACTGGGTTCTCCACCTTAACCAGCATAGGCGAATGATC
This sequence comes from Eucalyptus grandis, assembly GCF_016545825.1. NCBI lineage: Eukaryota > Viridiplantae > Streptophyta > Magnoliopsida > Myrtales > Myrtaceae > Eucalyptus > Eucalyptus grandis. The sequence continues at coordinate 37,011,587 of NC_052619.1, forward strand.
TGAGATCCCAAGAGCGAGAAAGGAAGCCTCAGAGTAGGAGAACACCTAGCTCCAGCACAAGTTCACCAAAACTCTATCGATCTTCCTCTTCTTACGTGTGGGACCTGAAGAAGTGGACCATGTGAACCGGAAACCCATATACCCGAGGTCCTCCAACTCTGCCTGATCAAGACACTGTCGAAACTCGTCAAAGGATGGCAACCAAAGGTCAGAGCCACCCACCCTATCCGAGGGATCCTTGATCGCATTAAAGTCTCCCATGACAATCCAAGGCACATCCTGAAGGGAAGAGCTCCTAATCACTAGAACCTCCCACAACGGATGCCGAGACGTAAAAGAATGCTCAACATAAATAATAGAGACAACACAGGTCTCACTAGAATCCAACCAATGAACTTTCCCTTGAAATGCTTGATCCGAGATCGAAAGAGGCTCCAAAGAAACCACAGCAGGATCCTAGCCTATCCAAATCCTGCCTCTATCAGAGAACTCCAAGTTGACATGCCAGCACTAGTTCACCATCAACTTGCCAGTAATAGTATTAAAGAGATGATGAGGTATTTTAGTCTTGACTAACTCGACCAAGGATAATCGGTTCGTCAAAATAAAGTTCCTCACTTCCGCTTGTTTAATAGGAGCAACAAGCCCCCTAGTATTCCAACACCCTATATACATATTTACAAAGGAGACGGGAGAAAGATTACCTCCTTTTAGAGGAGCTTCACCTAGTAACAGATGGAGGAGGCCGTGCCTCCGAAGGGGGATCCGGAGCTAAGGCGAGCAGCTGGTCGTGCATCAAGGAAGGGGGTGGGTCTGGAACAAGGGCAAGCCTCCTATCCACATCCGTCTTTGGAGAGGTGCAGGGAGAAAGGATGTCGTCATCCGAGGAAGTGATGAGGTCGGAGGCCTCAGCCCCCTCTCCCGGACCATCCAAATTAGGAACATCATGCTCCAATAGAAAGACCTCATCGTCTAAAGAATGGGCATCTTCATTCGGCTCAGATATGATCAATTGTCCTCTTTGGCCCTTTCGAGAGTAGGATATAGGCAGTCTCTTCTCAACCACTATTGTCTTCAGCTTCAAGGACCTCCCATCATCAATCGAGGTAGACGAGGTATCAAGAAGCGGAGGTACGGTCTTCTTCTTCTTCTTCTTCTTGCTTTTAACCTTCTTCTAGCCCTAATCAAGGGCACTAGGCACTGTCGAGTCAGAGGCAGAAGGTTGGGCCGTCTCCAAAGCAGGAGGGGCACGATGATGATTCGTTGGGGATGAAGGGGATCGAGCAGGGGCAGGGGTAGCACACTTGTGCTCAAATACCCCACACTTTTGGCACTCCACTAGTTTTCACTCGAATTTAATTGCAATGGCCCTAGGAACACCATCGACATTTACTTCCACCGAAGAGACATTGGGCTGGTTTGCTTGAATCTTAACACATACGCGAGCAAAAGAAATAATCCTCTTCTCCTTGGTGCGTTGATCCACGAAGAGTGGTTTCCCCACAGAGCTAGCAATAGCACCAATCGTAGGTGCGGACCATAGGTCAAGGGGCAAGTTCTTAAGCCTTACCCAAACTAGGACAACGGATTGTTTGTCCTTCTTCAATTCCATTAATGGCTTCCATTGTTCCAAAAAGATTTGAAGCCTTGGTCGTCAGCCAGCACATCAACTAGCCTCGGACCCCAAGTTTTTTTTTAAGGTTTGCTCCATAAGCTGAAATGGGAGTCTTTTCCCAAAAAAGTATCAAACTAGAAACTCATTCCATTTAGGATCCGCAACCTAGAGGACCTCCTTCATTTGATTGACAACCGGTTTCCCATCCACAAGAGTCGGTGGAACATAAGAGAGCTCAAAGCCCTTTGTTGCCAATCACGCAACATTTGCCCATGATCGGGATTGGGGTGGCTTGGAGGAGTGATCATGCTTGCTTGGGGCCCGTTTGGAAGAGGCCCTTAATCGACTCTTGCCCCTTGATCTATCAATCCGAGGAGGCCTAAAGGAATGACCCCCCTTGTTATTCACACCCTTCGGTGCACTCCCACCTGTTCGGGGAACTTGAGTCTTTCTAGCCAAGTGGTCTACACCATTAGGAGGAGGGGAGCTGAGGCATTTCCTGCTACCAAAGCCAACGGCCTTCTCAACCGAAGAAGCCGCCATAACTCCAGCAAGCAAAAATAGTCGCTCCGTCTTCTATAGCACAGCCGAGAAGGAAGAGTCCATACCAGGCCAACCAGCAGGGAGGATGATGGTGGTGGACGACCCCTACCCCCTCCTAGGCTGAGCTTCACCCCAGGAGCCACTCAAGCAAGCTTGCAGTAGCTGACCCCAGCGACTCAACAAAAGTCGATGGGTTAGGAGGACTCCTTCCAGGCCAACTAGCAGGGAGGAGGATGGTGGACGACCCCTACCCCCTCCTTTAGGCCGAGCTTCACCCTAGGAGCCACTCGCGCAGGCCCGCAGCAGCTGATCTAGTGACTTAGCAGACAACGCTTGGGAAGGCAAGCTAGATCTCTGCCGAGCAAAAGAGTTGGGGCAATTCGTTCGGTGAGGAGCAAGATCGATGGGTTAGGAGGAATCCCTCCAAAATTTGGAGCAGATGGATGCTTGTATCTCCTAGGCCGAGCGCACGCCAGAATCGATGAACAATACCAAGTTCGCCCCCTAGAGAGAGTCGATGAACGGTAACCACTTAGGGGTGTGCATGGTCCGGGTTGGGCCGGTCCGCCCCTTAACCCTAAGACCAATCTGCACAGTGTTGGTCCTCAATTTTTGGGACCAAGGATCAACCCTATTGAGCTTAGGACCGAGGACTGGATCGACCTAATGGGTTCGGTCTGGTTCCAAGGTCAACCAGGGACCAATCGATAATTTTTTATTTCATTTTTGTATTACTTAAAAAAGCGATTGAGAATCGACCTGACCCAATGGGTTCGGTCCGATTTCAGGGTCAACCCAAGACCAACCAATAAGTTTTTATTGTATTTTTTGTACTCCTTAAAAAAAAAAAAAACGATTGAAGACCAAACTAACCCAATAGGTTTGATCCGATTTCAAAGTCAACCCAAGACCAATCAATAATTTTTTATTTTGTACTCCTTAAAAGGGCAACTGAGGACTATACTAACCCAATGAGTTCGATGATGAGCGAGATCAGCTAAGAAATGCAAGCGGTGAGGGTCAAGTGGGGTGAGCATCGAACATAATAAGCATTGAATGCCGACTGAGAAGTAACAAGCCAAGCAAGCATTGAGCGGCGAGCGGCATGAGTGACCCAAAACGAGCGAGGCGAGTGTCAAGTGGTAAGTGGAGAAATTGTTTATTTCGATTTTGGCAAATTGAAGACTAAGAGGACAAATAAGACAGAAGAGAACAAATACTAGAGGATGATGCCATAAGGAGCTATTTATGCATTTTTAGACGCCGTGAGGACTTCTCCTAAAAACATTTTCCTCCATCGTAAATTATGACTATTGACGCTGTAAAAAAACATTAAAAATCTAAGTTATTAAAGAACAATGTAAATTTACTTGAACTCCTCACTAAAGAGTTATTTAATATTGTTGACGCAGTTTATTTTAAGGTTTTCTCTATATAAAAAATTATAAGTAATATATTAGATATATATAATCAGGGTTGGTTCGGGTTGGACCGACCTGGAACTCTCAGGACCGAGGACCAACCCGCACAGTGCTGATCCATGAATTCTATGACCAATGACCGACCCAATCTCCCTAGAATCCGGACTAGAACCGACAGGGTTGGGCCGGTCTAGGGTTAGTCTAGGGTCAACCCTGACCGATGCTCACCCCTATAACCACTTCCCCTTGTCCGAGTCAAACCGCTGCCATGAGCTAACATTTGGATCCTTCTAATATGGGGTTGTATAGTTTTTACCTTCCCCTTTTATCATATTTATTACCTTTACCAAAAAAAAAATAAAAAAATTCTAACTATTGTATGTTCGTGGGAGGCAATCTTGTGAGTTGAAAAAGTAAGAAGCAACAGGTGATCTCTCAATCAAGTGTAGATGCGGAATATTGAACCATGACTCATGTGACTAGTGAGTTGCTTTGATTGAGGATGTTGTTATCCGAACTTACCGTGCCATTTTCAGCTTCCTCAGTTCTATGTTGTAATAACCAATCCACTATGTATATCGCTTCAAATCCAGTTTTTCATGAGTGCATAAAGCATATTAAAGTAGATTGCCATTTTGTGTGAGAAAAGATTTAGACGAACGACCTAACACTTCAATTCTCATGGACTGAAGACCAACTTGCTGATCTTTTCACTAAGTCATTGCAAGGTAGTAGAGTAATTACTTTATACAACAACTTGGGACTCTTTAATATTTATGCCCCAACTTGAGGGGGAGTTTTGAAGGGTAGTTTAGTCATCTTCATTATTAGTGAGTCCTAATGCTCACTATATATATTGATGTAATCCACAATTATGAAAATAACAATTTCTTCTCTTTTGTTTACAGCATTTTGTATTGGCATTATCCCTTTTGATAATGGCTAGATGAATGGACTTCACAATAATACCCTGTGCATCATGTCTACCGCCAATGGCGACTGTCATTCCGTTCGACAATAAAAATTGCACATCATCACTTTGTTTAAATGGAAGGAAATGACGGAAAGAAGGTAAATGCGAAATTGAAATCAGAACTGAGATATCTAGACTATTATCCCACAAAAAATGATGAGAACCTTACTATCAACGTTAGAAAGGAAAGCTTACTGATTTTCTCTCCCCTCAATTTGGAGAGATTGTTTCATACTGGCGAAACTCATTATTTCACTTTCCTCCCCTCAATTTCTTTATGCTTGTTGCTTAGCCTCCTCTTTCCTCTCTCAATCAAAAGCTCTGTAAATGCAATTGTAGTGTCGGTACAAGAAGGAAATGATTCAGCACTGGTATAAATTAAGACCTGCCATTAACTCTCGAAAACCATACATAAAGAGATTACACATAAATGTGATGATTAATTTAAGTCTATCTAAATAGCTACACGGCACAAGTTGCCCAATCATGCGCAACTCATTCTAAAGGCTAGTTGTACAAAGCTTGACCATCTTCAGAAGTCACTGAAGGACTTCTTCGAGTCACTTGCATCTCCTTCATGAAAGATTGAAACAAACTTCTCTGCATCTAAGCAAGGGTACTCATCAGCACTTCTGGTTGTTCGGTGTCACTACTACATAGCTTAATTAATGCATGAGAGACTTGACACCACCTGAGCCACTAACGGCATACCGGCTAGCTTGGCATCACAATGGCCAATTGCAACTTCCCGCGGCGACAGAGTTCAACTGGGTTTGAAAATATTTTGATTTTGTTTTTGGCATGGCCCAGCAAAATGACACGTGCTATGCTGAAATTTTGACCTTTCTGATCTGCAAATTGCCACTCATTCGTAGACAGGGAGAACCAATCTTTCTCCTCCGATTGAGTTGTTTTGACTTCTATGTAGTGAAGTCTTTCTCCATCCTCTACGGTGATGTCATAGGGTAGACCAGTTTCGCCATCTTCATTGACCCACTTAACAGAACTCCGACTGAATTTCTTGGCAAGATGTCTAAAAGCAACGCGTTCTCCTAGGTTTCCCGTTAACATTGCTTGTTCTGGATCAGGCGTGCTGACATTGAGCATTGTTCTCCCAATCAACTGAGATTGATCCAAGTCCGGTAGATCAGACACTGGAGTCGTATCAATTTGATTAGCTGAGACATCTGAACAAGAATGCAAATTGCTGACATCTATTGATCTATCAGAAACTGAAAGTTCGATTGGAGAAGCTGCTGCTACATCTTCAGTCGTAAACTCAACAATCGCCTCATAGCCCCCGCCACTTTCTCCAATCAATTCATGACAAGTGCTTGTGGTTTTAGTTACTGCCTGTGTCTCAACTTGGCTATAAGGAGAATAAGCTGACCGTGGTGCACTTTTCCAGTCTGAAGGAGGCCAAGTTGAGGTAACTCCTGCCCTTCCCTTGGCCTTAAACAATTTTGGCACTTCTCTTGTTGCTGAAAAGCTGCTGTTCTCTAGTGATCCATCATCCTCAGACAAAGACCCTGAGGAGAGGGCCCACACGGGTTCATCACCTGGTAGGTTTGGCACCTTCTGACTATTCATGATAAAAGACTCTACCTGCTCCTCTCGAGAACCTGACTCTGCCATCGTTGTGATCATGTGAAGAAAATTTGCCAAGTGAATGTTCGGAGTGCCATCAAAGAATAGACGAGAAATCTCCATGTACAAGGCATGAGAATCAGACTCTGGAGTGACAAATAAAGTATTGCCCTGTCAAAATCAAGGAGTTATTTTAATACTTAACAGGGAAGGTCATGCTTCTAAGTGATAAGAATGTGGTCCTCTACTGCTTGATTAAAAGAACATTCCCCTATTTGTTCACAATAAACCATAGAAATGGTTTAGACAATAACATCACCAGCATCAGAACAGTGCAAATCCCAAGTATGGAACAGATTAAACATGTCGAAAATCAGATGAGCCCAACAAGCTTTGGAGTTGGATCAAATTTCAACTTGGAAGTCTCCAAGTGTCACAAAGTGATGTTCTCATTCTGTACAAGAAACATACATATAACAAAATGAAAGGTAAGAAATCTAGATGTCCACCCTCCGTACCATGCTTGTAGGTTGCTTTACATGTTCTTTGGTTAAACAAAGAAAAATAGAAATGTCCAGATTGTTACCGAATTCCTAGGACATACCTGAAGAAATGTTGTGGTCTCCAATCGCTTTTTAGAAGCAACGCTCAAATCCCTTATGATATTCTTATAGTATAATCTCTCCACAACAACAACACGCAAATGACTCAGATTATAAAATCCAGACTGTTTCAGTTTGGCATATGTGTCAGGATGTTCATAGTAAATATAACGCTGCGCATAAGGAAGAACCCAGTTTACAAAAGAAGCCTTGGAGCTAGAATCCATTAGACCATAATATATGGCTTCACGAGTTACAACCTGCATAAATGCTAAGTGTGAGAAAGTAAATATGATGATGAGTAGTTTGCATGACAATCTCGCGGTCCCTGAGCATATCATTCTAATAATGTGTTTGTGATGGTATCGCTAGTAAAGAATTTGCTATTATAAATAACTAAGTTAATTCTTAACATGAAATCTATACTAAAAAGGAGGCAACTTAATAGTTTTTCTTGGAAGCAGTATTTAAATCCCCCAGAACTTACCTAGACAGCAGATTTTTTTGTTTTGGCCAAAACCTAGACAACAGAATGAAACAATACAAGTTCAACCAATTCGAGAAATAAGTTCTTTTTCACCAAAAATATCTAGTAACTAAAGCGCATTTTTTTATTATAAAAAAAAGCTTTAATATTGTTGTAGCATCTAATTTACTTTGGTATATATGAGCATTCCTATATCCATTTTAGTAATCCAAATATTTCAATCGGAAATCTATTATAGGTGCTGAACTTGATATGGTCATTCGACAAAAATCTGCTTGTCACTGCATATCTAAGACAATCAGCCACAGCAAAATTAACACATCCTTCTCACTCTAGACTCGTACTCTCCATTTTACATTCCATCCTCTATCATTTTACACGTTGGTCACTGTTCACTGAACAATTATATGAAAAAAATATCTTGGTCAACAAGGGGTCACTGATCATAATGTTTGCTTCCCGGTTCTTTTCTCTCCTAATATGCAATAAAATCATTCCCCAACGTCACTCTGATTAATGGAAATACTGCCAGACCTGGCACCCTTGTTTGTACCTGTTCGGCAGTGTATGGGTAAGATGCTTTTACTTTAAAAGGAGCTACAGATACTCCAATACCGTGTTGACAGATTTTAAAGACAAAAATAAGAGAGTTTCGTAGCTCCCTTTTGGTGCCTCTACAATGCACTAGGATAAAAAATAGCTGAGGAACATTCTTTAACATTTTAAGCACTTCTCTGAATAAAGGGGTCCAAGACATTGCTCATTGCACGGATATTGCACAGTAGATTATTGTACATTATTTTGTTAATGAGTGCCCCTAGGGCACTAGTTAAACATCCAAATAAAGAAATTTTGTCATTTCTAAAGCAATGTTTCCCCATGCTATGCACAACCAAAGTATTGGACATGCAGATCTATTTATTGACCAGGCATGGTTAAAAGGGCCATGACGATACTCGTTAGCAAGACCCTATTGCATAGGAGGGAGAGCAAAATGCTGGCCAAAACCACAAGCGGTTCAGATGATTCTAGCAAAGCTAGGTAAGTGACATCTAAAAAGCATCCTTGTCAAAAACATATATGTCATGAGAAAATCCCTCATTTGAGTACATCGCATAATAAGTACCATGTGAGTGCAAAATAGAGATGAAAGGCCCTGGAAACTGTACTTCCCCAGTTCCGACCCCAATCTAGACACAACCTTCCATAATACACCGTGAGATAGAGTTGCGAGCAAGCAAATTACCTTAGAAAATGTGGGAATCCCTAGAGAATGCATGAGAAGAGGCAGTTTGACAGAAATCATCTCCTTTTCATCATCAGTGAGCTCCCCAAAATGTAGAAGTTCAATTTTATCCAAACTCCCAAATTCTTTCATTAGCTTCTCATCATCACACCAGCACACAAGTCCGAAGGAAGGGTGCAGAGAAACCCATCTATTATGAACGGTGGGAAGCACGGTATATTCTGATTTTTTAAGATATCCACTAACCTGTAAAGTATCCTCAGAACTAACCTTTCCACATTTCAGTTCATCTACCAACTTGAGAAAAACCTTGAAAACCTGATGCATAAAGCGAAAAAATGGGCTACTTTAGTGACACCTCAATAACCAATAAATGAACAACTTGTAGCACGTACATATTTTGCTGCTTGTGAAGGCAAAACAGTAGTTGATAGATAAAGCAAATTCTGAAAATGATCCTGGAAAGAAGGAATCTCGTAAACGCCGCATATATTGACAAAAAAATCCCGCAAGCCTGGATATATATTGCACAATGTCCTGCTCAACAGGCTATGCTTTGCTCCGACTTCACCAGACTCGGAATCAATTTCTTCCATTTGGGTCAATAACTCAGGTGAATCATGCCAACAAACTTCTTTTGGCAACAAAAATGAGCCCAACACAACATCCTCGACCCCAGAGGCACATGAAGAAGGAATAAATATAAATGGTTCTGAGATGAGATCTTCAACAATCTTCTTTTTTGAAGTATCAACTTCTTTCCAAAGGAAATTGTATAATTTCGACATCTGTGCAGCACTGGCATGAGAAGAAGAAAAAAGTCAACTATCTTGCAGAATAGCAATTCAACAGTAGAAAGAAGGAAAGAAAAGTTTCTTCAAATGAACCACATATGAGGATAAATCCAACTGAAAATCAGGCAAAAGAATGGGAGGACAATTTATCTTACTTTATAGAGCCAAAAGAAGGCACCTTGCAAGCAATCATAATAGCAGAAGAGATAAATGTTGTAAAAGTTCCAAGAGTCAGCCAGAAAATCTATTGAGTAAAGTTTTAATGCTTTTGTAAGATACATACCTGATGACAGCTTAAACTTTTTATCTGGATTTTCTAACAGTTTTACGTAAAAGTGGGACTTTCTTCGGTAACTGGGAGGACAGTTCTTTTATACCTATAAAATGCTATGCATTTCCTAATTTGGCGCAGAAACTAATTATTATACTAGTCCAATAAAGAGGATGTAGTTCCAAATTTCAAAGAATTGCACGTTCAGGAAATGATTAGGAGGGTAAAGATGGTAGGAAGATGACAACCTCATCAGCGGATTGCAATGACCTCGAAAAGAGTCGAAGAAAGAGCAGAAAGGGACAACTTAATGAATCACATTATATGATAACGTTTCCATTACCCAACTTATTAAATACCAAACTTATGAAACTAATAGCAACAATACAAGTTTGCGATGTGAGAATCAGTGTGGGCCAATCTTGACACATTAAATTTCCGGTTTCTCCACACCAGTAAAAAAACCCCTCCCAATGATAGAGATAACAGCTAGCATGACTTGATGGCCAAAATCATCAGACCTTTCCTTTTCCAGAACCGCACAGTCAATATAGCATAGATAGTGAATAAATGAATTAAATAGAGCAATGTATTTGGGAGTGCATGAAATGACATATTGAGTATAGACCTCAGGCCAGCAACAAATGCAGAAAAAAATAATGGGAGAGAATGCCAAGTTTATCCCGTGTTGTTTTCGCTTTATATTTTTGCAAACATGCTGTATATTGGATTGCCTTTTTATTTTTCTTAAACCTTCTCTCCTTATCAAATGAGAAAATAACAAGAATTTTTTTGAATGTGATGTGGTACCTAGACTTAAAAGTGGTCCCTGATCTTCTCCAGACTCCCAGCATTTCCACAACATCTTCAATGGTAACACTGGTCTTAAACCCAATATCATGTAAAAGAGCCATACTTCTCACCTGTTGAACAATCCCTTCATGTTCATTGACCAAAGTCCACAACAGACAGATTTATATATACTTAAAGATAATCATTTTGCATAACATCAAGAAATGAAGCAAAAGAGAGAGCATTATGTTAATGATTTGTTAAGTCAAAGTACCACAATCGATTGGTGGCATTACATTAAAAAGTTGCACTGCATTAACATCAATATCAAGTCAAGCATCTGCTGCCGGTCATGGGGAAAAAAGTCCTTACTTTTTATTTCTTTCTTGGACGGAGTTATCCTTGCATTTACTGCAGGTTGCCAAGTCAATGAAGCAACAGATGGCACCTGAATGCTGATATTAACGATACTGTGAAATAACGATTCAGTGCACTTCCATTTATTTTTATTGACTCTACCACTATTTCCACAGTTCTATCCACATGTAAGATTTGACAATGGAGGCAATGAATTTTGCATTGATAAAACACTTAGATTAATAAAATTATGAGTCCTAATCCTTGAAGACACCAACATAACATTTCCTGAATCACAGGGTATACCCACCAATATTGAGATATCAGATGTGACCGCTTGTTTTCTCTTTTTCCCTCCTGTGAATTCTAGTTTTCTTCTTCAGGGTCTACTTTTATCTAGTATGTGCCATTTCCAATCATTAGATGTCTGCAATTACATTCCTACTCAGAGACCAGAGTGTCAAACACTTCGACCAAAAAACTTTGATGGTATTTACATGATTGTTTCACTAATTCCAAAAAGGACCAAGGAAAAGGACCTGCAGAGGCATATATGAAAACTATACACATCAGTAATTGCCACAATCAATTGGATAAATACCGATATCTCGTATGTGGATGGTCTATACTTCTGCCCCTCACTCTTCCTTCGGAACTTGTCTCCTAAAACTCTTATCATGTTTCTAGGTTGCACTTCCAACTAGCATTTTCATGCTGCTTCCAATCATTGTTTTTCTAGAGTTCATACTCAAAGAAATACAGTAAAAGTGTCCTTACAGATCATGGAAGCTCAGTATTATCTTAAGATGGTTGTTTCAACACCCCCCCCCCCAAAAAAAAGGGGGAAAAGAGATATAGCAATCATGAAACTTTCAAAATGAGATATCTTGATCTTTTTGGAACAAATTTCTGCATAAAGTAGTAAAGATTATTTGCACAAAATTGATTATGATTATTAAACAGTTAAAGTAGGTACTAACAAGCCTGAAACTATCTTTTCATCCTCAAAATTATTTCCATATAGTATCCCCCTATCAAGAGTGTGAGGTCCAGAAAATGGATAACAAGAACATGAGCAAGAAAGAAGTCAACGGTCAAATGCTCAGACCTGGTCTGACAGTGGACAGTCCGGATGCACCCAAAGTAATCAGCAAAAGCAAATCCATAATGGAACTAACCTTTGGGACAGCGCAAGGAGCGAAAGAACCCAAAATAGAGTGCACAGAATCACAGTCGTAGAATAAGTCCTTAGGATAGTGAAGTTTGTCATCAATGCACGAAACAACCCATGGAACACCACAGATGCTGTTTAGGAATGAAGATTTGAAGGGTATCCTATTCCCATTGCACTTATCGTTGAAGTAACCTATGGTTTTTTCACTAAAGTAATCATCCCACAATTTATCGAAAACCTCTAAGAAAAATTCAGAACCAACTCGATTTCCACTTGCTGACAACAAGGACAATAAATTGTCCAACTCAAAGGATTCCCAATCCTCAGCTACAGATCCTGAGGAGATGTGGTTTCTGTCCACTCCTGCCTTCCCAAAACATGTATCGGGCATATCAACCATTCTCCGATCAACTTTAACTACTTGCACAAACTCTGTGATGCCTATTTCTTCAAAAAATCTCTTCCACTTTTTCTTTCCACCAACAACAGATTTAGTTGAAGAATGCTTCAAGTAGTTGGTGTCTACCTCATGCCAATCCAATTGAATGTCGTTGAAAAATTTACGGAGGTCAAAAGAGCTTCCATATTCTTTACCATAATGGATCGGTACCTCAATCGGTCTTTTGTTGCCCTGTTTTGTTACAATGAAAGCTCTGTTTCTCAACTCTGATATCAGAAAATCTCTTTCAACATGGCAACTGGGGCAGCTAGATTGTAGATGGATAAACACAAAGCAGAGAAATTCGGTCAACAGATTGTTGCTCCATCTTGCACTTTTGTCATCACATATAGAAGGCAAGACATGGACCTTCATTATTTCATGTGTAGATAGACGTTGGACACCCACAATAAGGAGCATCCTGATGATGTTGTCCTTTGAACACATGTCTACACAAGAGATATCCGCATCCAATGCAGTTAAGAAGGCAGGGTTTACAATGCGGAGTTTTGCATATAACATTGGAAAGGCATCCATTCCATGCTCACTGTCATTCCCAGATACATCAGAGTGCAGCCATATCGTATCTTCATCCACTGAGCTGAATGTTCCGTCAGAGAGAGGAATAAAAGGAAGCTTACGGAGGGTTTCTATGATATCTGTGCCCATTCCAAGGTCTCGTGATGCTTGCGCTGAATGCACATACATTTTATAAACTGCATTCAGCCATGCAGTCAACCAAGACAAACCCATTGATGGAAGGCTATCCTTTTTCTGGCATAAAGACGTTATAATCTGAAGTAGAAGTTTTGGGCCATACTCCTCGACCCCCAATGTCCTTGCCAAAGGATCAGATAGACTTATATCTTTCTTTATAAATCCTAGGCCAAGATGGTTTTGAAGCAAAAGATCAGGTAAAAGAACTTGAGCCTCTTCATTCCAACCTCGGACAACCTTGCAAGGAGGCACCCATGTAGCTTCATCTCCTTCCAGAAGTAGACAATTTGAGTGACGTAACTTAGAGATGATCGTTCGAGGAAGACTAGAAAAAAACCCATGCACTTCCCCGATCAATGGAACATAGCTCATGTAAGCTGTTACAGCTTTTCCTAGATTGTCCCTGAAACAAGGAAGAGAACAGAAAGATCCCTCCGCATTCACGAACAAATCAGGAAACTCTGACAACAGCCATTGGTTCCAAGGGTTATCTCCATCAACTTCTTCTCTGGATGAGGGAAGAACAAAATCACCTTGCAGTATAAATTTCAGACCATAAGTTCTTAGAGGAAGAAATGCAAAAACAGGTTGCATATCAAGACGTGGGATATAATTTCCGTCTGTTGATTCTTTAAGTCCAAATGCCAAGGCGATCTCTGTTGTTTGGACATTGCAACGACCGATATTCCCATGTAACTTCTTGCATGCAACAAACCAATTCATTTCCTCCTTACCATATGAAATCCTAATGATGCCATTACCACAAGTTTCCTTTCATGGCAATATGGGAATCGTCGTGCATATTTCTGAATGTAATACAACGAAGACGATGAAGAAATAGTAGCAAGGCTGGATGAATATCTGAGAACATGGATATGAAATTATTGCTTCCAGTTCCTTCTAACAAATCCGATCTGAAGGGAAGAACAATGCAAGTTTTCCAGCAGCTAGTATTGAAATGATCAATCTTAGCAGATGTGAACTTGCTTAACACATTATGATCAAGAGGAGGTATAACAGTTGGCAAAACAAAACCAATTTGTCCCTCACTTATGTCAAACTTTATATGGAACCCATTCGAATGAATCTCAGGTGCATCAGTAACCTGCAGAAGAATTTAAATATTTTTGGTGAAGTTCTTTCAGGATGCAATAGGGGCAATTTGCAATGACAATTGATAGCTTTATTTGCATACCATTTAGGAGAATGGTGACATGACGAATTTAGATTTGGCATTAATACTATATTAAAAATCCTAACCCAAAAGCTTAAGTAATTAGATGAAGAGTACATTCATATAATAGTGCAATCTCATTGCTGACTTTCTGTTTTTTTCCCTTCAAATCCATTTTACTGGCATATTGAATCCCTAAACCCCTTTTTGGGGTCTGGCAATAAAATAAGTACAGGATTTGCCCAAAGAAAAGGATATGATGGAATTGTATTAGGCATCTCTACTTACACGGAATACTGATTTGAAACCTATGCCTTTTTTCCCTATATATCCAGCACTTCCTTTTTTCGTAGAATTGCCAACGTCACATAGTGCTCTAATGTCTTGAGCAGAAAAGCCCCGTTCATTATTCAGAATAATGATTCCTGACTTCTGAAGGATAAATATAAGAGCTGGCTCAACATTTTCTAAATAGGTATTATCATCAGCATTTTGAACCTGCAGCAAAAAGTAAATACAATAGAGCATTGAAATTTAATCAGCATTTTTTTTCTGGTATTAAAATATAAATCCCTGTCCATAAGCTTTTTGTCTAACTACGAGGAATAGATAAAATAAATGTAAGGGGAAATATTGGTTAGGTTTACTGTACTCTGAATCGTAATATAAGATGACTAACACAGAAACAAAAAAAGTTCAGAGGAATGCAGATAAAGGATGATCACTTAAGACATCTATCTAAACCAGGGGAATCAAATGAAGCTTTGTCAAGTTTATAGAGTTTCAGTCTCCAAAAATTATCTGAATTAAGTTTATAGAGTTTCAGTCTCCAAAAATTATCTGAATTCGGACTTATCAAATTCAAAATCAAAGGATCTCCTGGAGCAGAAATTGAAATTTGCAGCATAAGCTGTATGTCCATATTTTCTTCGCATAATTGAACTAGATGTCATGTTCATCAGTAGAAGCATAGAAAGTGCACATGTTGACTAATAAAACTACCATAAAGCCATCAAGTTGCTCTTATACATACTATAAGTGTAAGTTGACTTCATTGCATAGTAATAAAAAACAATATACTCTTTGAACATATCACAACATTGATAAGGAAGGCCACTTTCTCTAATGCATATGACTAGGTTTTTGTTTGTTTGTGTGAATAATCAACTGGGCAAAATGATATCATTAACTGCTCCATTAAGGCAGTCAGTAGTCCTAGGCAGAAGTGGCATTTCTTCCTTGTTTCAGCTTGAGGCTTCAGCAAATCAAGCGTAGACTTTCAGCTTAGGCTGTTGGAAAAAAATTGACAGGCATTTAACTCGGTTTCCCTTGTTTGTCCACACATGTATGGGCGCATACTAATACCCTAAGGAACTTGACAAGAATGGATGAATGACATGACCACAAAAGATCATCGCTGACCATGAATCAGACAAACAACTAAAGCAAAAGCATGAGCGGGCCTCCAATGGGGCAAATGAATATTGTAAACTCACAGTACTATCCTGCTAAATGATGACTGCTACAGGCGTGGAAAAACAAAGATCAATGAAAAGTGACAGTGAACTTACTAACTCAAGAAGAAAATGAGAATCCTGAGAGTATAACTCCTGGGAAAGACAATGAAGTGCTCTCCCCAGACGGGCATGTTGCTTTTTCAACAAGCTACTTTCTGTACCAGAAAGACTAGGATCAAGACCAAATTCTTCTCGCCTTATAGATTCAATGATTGAGTAAGCATCCTCATATTCAACGGTTTCATTTTGTGCCAGACTCTTATCAATGCAAACTTCTGGATTATCAGAACTGTGACAAATTTCATTATTTATGGTACTCTGACCCTTAGAAACAAGAGAGGACACATTATTGTCTTCTTCTGCAGGAGATGATTTTTGTGGATTGTATATTGCAGACAGTGAATCTGTGCTTGACTTGGAGGTGTCAGCTTTGAATGATGGAGCTTCACCAGGTTTACACATCTCAACATCAGTAGAGGAGCAATAGACAAGGTAGTCATCAATCCACTCCACAATACCAAGATATAGTCCCACTTCATGAAGCATGATTCGTTCCTCCACAAGTTTACATTCTGACAAGATGGTTGAAGGTACATGTTTTATGACAGATTGCATACCGGATAGTAACACATCAGCAGCAAAAGCACGAAACTCTGAAGGAATATAACTGAGGCATTCAAGAAAATATCTTGATGCAACAAGCACTGCATTACACTTGCCAGTGGAATTCTGGAATGATTCATCCGACAGCTTTGACATACCAGCTGCTTTTTCTTGCATCTGAAGATTCCAACTGTTGGTCACTTCCTTATCGTCCAAGACGACTTCAAATGCACGACGTGCATGGCATTTTAAAAGAGACAGAGGGACATGTTTTTGTCCGCCGAGTATTGAGAACAAAGAGAGCAACTGAACCGCTGTTTGGAAAGGCGATGATTGAAGGGCAGATTGCAGAAATAGATCCACGCTGGCAGAACTATCAATCCGGATCACATTACCATCTTTCGTCACTAAACACAACAAGTCTGTTCTATTAACTTCATTCAACAACCATCCTACAAGAGGGCCAAGATGTGGAGCAAACTTAATGTCCCAATGTGACCAACGACTTAAATCTGACAGCATCGGTGCTCTTAATAAGACTTCGATTGCATCCTGAGATGACACTGATTCTAATTTTCCTATCTTCTGTGAAACATCGGTTACTCTACCAATGGTTTCAAGTTCAACCACATAATCATCATCATGCGCCAGCATAGCCTGACCATGGACACCCATCAATGTCTGAGAGAAAAGGACACATTTTGACATTGCGATGCCTCTGTACTCCCCAACAATATCTAGAAAATTCTCCACTGAACCAACTTCCATTTTGAAACTGAGATTGGGGAATTGCTTCAGAAGAAATGTCGAAATCATCTGTTTGGTCACTACTTCGCCGTCCCACAAGCTATTCAATGCTTGTGATATTATTACCATCAACTGATGCTGCAGCATGCAAACCTCAAAGTGGGACTTCTCATACATATCACCATTCAAGAACTGTTTCAGCTCAGTAGGCATAAGAGATATGTGTTCTGTCAGGAAACTGAAAAACTCTCCATGACCAAGTGACTCAAATTCATTAACAAAAAATTGCTTTGCCAGCCAAGAGTCACAGTCAACAAGCTTTCTCAACAAATTAACTCTCATCTCCAGAACTGATTTGTTGTTGCTTGTTTTCTCATGATCAAGCTGATAATAAGCACCAATTTCTCTGGTAATGTCTTCAACAGGGACACCTATTAATTGATATATAAGTCGATGATATCACAAGACTTGTCTATAAAAGACAACTCAGCATCAACTGCACAAGTGTCTGACATCTCGGAAAAAGAAAATGGAAAATAAAGGTGAACAATGAACAAAATGCAGTGGCATACAAGCCGCCTGGGTAGAGTGTCAACGAGCACATTTCTAAAAGATCATTCAGTCCATTGTCCTTGAGAAACTCAGTGGACCAAATGCACATGAATATCAAAATCGAAAAATGAGTACCTTAATGAATAGTAGATAGTTCATGATAAAATCCAAAGATCCCAGGGCAAGATAGCTCAAGTAAAGATGTACAAGTGAAGAAAATTTCATCCAAATGTCATATATCCAGATCAATCTCTGAGATTCCCTCCCACAACTTTGTTCTAGTTTATAGCTGACTCCACAACTTCCAGTCAACTCATGCATGTAGTCTGTCCTTCCATAATCATGCACATACTCTAACTCTTAACATTTTTTCCATATTGATCACACTGCCACCAATTAGAAACATTTGCCTGAAATGAATTTCCTACGCACAAGAAGGGATGTCATGATTTTCTACATCATTTATTTAAAAAAATTTGATCTTACATAAATTATCTTATTGTCTAAATCATATCTGAACCACTCCTTTAATCGACCAAGTACTTCAAATCAAGCCTGTCCATAGATATAATGTTACAAAATTGTCAAATTTCCAAAATCATGTTAAATGATTGTTTTGTTCAAAGCTTAAGCAATCAGCAAAACTCGTCTATATCTTAATTCAGGCATATCCTTAACCCTCCCTGTTGCATTTTGCATAAAATGCAGCATGTACATGTAACAATGTCAAGCAAAGAATCAATGAAAGGAATTCAATGATAGAAGAAATAGGAAAGCAAGACAAATTACAATAGGAGAAATCACTGGTATTTGAAACTTTGGCCTGTGCTTTGTCACCATGTTAAGATGTTGTTTTGTCCTAAGAGTTGAGATTAAATGGGCTCATTATGTATATCAAATATACTCTACCAGACGAGATTAAAGGATGCCATTCTAGTCAAGTCAAAGCTTACACAAATAAACTAAATCAATTACATGTATCATCAGCTATCAGATAAAGTGACCAAGTAAGATATTACCAATGAAGCCACAATCTTGATTCAACTAAAATTATTTCGAGCAACCACTATTTCAATTTTACAAACATTGGTAACTAGAAGTATATCAAGTGACCTACTATTTCATTTTTACATGCCACTCATTTCTTCTGTTTTACATAGTTGTAACTTCTATACCATCACTTAACCTTGTACTTTTTACAAGATCAATGATAAAGAGTTGCAATTTGGATAGCGTTCTATGTGGAATTGGTAAGGCATCGTATTCTTGTCCAAAGCCAATTATGCTTGCTTGTCTCTATTCCATAGACTGCCCTTAAATGAGTAAGATCCAATGTACTCGTGTGTAGGGTAAAGTAAAAACAGAAGTTAGATTGATGCAAGAACAAAGAAAAGAGGGAACAGTAAAAAACACATGCTTTCAGATAACTGTTCAACTGTATAGATGATGAATATGTATATAAGAACAATACTGGGTAAATGACTCAGGGATCCATGCTTTGAGATGATACTTTTTGCAGGCTCTGCACTGTGCAGAGCATTGTCGGTTGCACTCTCTAAAGTTGAATGTGTATCTTTGCTTTCAGGCAGGGGGGTCGGCAGAGTGATCCCATCTGCCATTTGTTTACCAATAGCATCATATACATCTTCCAACATTCCACATTTGATACAAGTTACCTGCAATGAAGAAAAGAAGTAACCTATTGGCAATATAATCAAAAGAGAAGCCATGAAAACTGGCTTACATAAACTCATGATTCCAAACTAATACAAAAAGACAGCGTTTTAGACAAGAAGTTTGATAAAAAGAACAGCCCTTCCAGGCAACTTTTAGTTAGCACAGCATAATAAAACCACCAAAGGAGTACTCATGCCATTTGTTCTCAATTCGGCAGTTCAGACAATCTGAAATATACTCTCTTGCTTTAGCACAAGACTATATATTGGGCATATTTGAAATGACTTGTACTTCTCATTTTTTGCTTTTTGCAAATCTTGTGACATGCACTTGACTTTGATCTAATAACAAAAAGATGAAACAATTCATAATATCCATATGTTGACTTGTAAATTTGCAATTTTTTAATTCTTGTAACTTCAAAATATTTTCTAATTCACTTTACCAAAAAAAAAAAAAAATTTTCTAATTCAAATTTTGAGTGGGGAAAAAGCCAAAAGTTGGGCTATAAGCCAAACCAAACCTGTTTTCTGATAAATTCAACATCAAGGCATAACCAAAATTTTCAACTTCATAAATAATTTTGGGAAAATTTCAAATAAAGGCCTAAAACACACTCATTTTCTCAAATAAGAGCTTTTTTTTTTTTTTTTTTTTTGTCAGTAAAATAAGAGCTTGAAGTGGGCCTTGTTTCAAATAAAGGCCCAAAATAACAATTTCGGTCTCAAAGAAGGGCCTAACTTCCCAAGGGCATTTTCATCCTTTAATTTTTTATTTTTTATTTTTTACTTTGTTTCATTTTTTTGGTAAAGGTAATAAATATAATAAAAAGGGGAAGGTAAAAACTATACAACCCTTGGCTTTACTTTGTTTCATTTGTTTCTTCCTTTTTTTCCTTTTTCATTTATTTCTTTAAAAAAAACCAAAAAAAGTCTAAAATTTAAAATAAAAAAAAAAACCTGAGAGGGGTAGCCTCCCACGTGTTTTTTTATTTTTAATTTGTTTTTTTTTTCTTCTTATTCTTCTTTTTAAGTTTTAGTCTTTTTTTTTCCCTTTTATGAGTTTGTCTTTAAGAAAAAAAAATAGAAAAAGGAAACTGAAAGAAAATAAAAAAATTAAAGGACAAAAATGCCCTTGGGAGGTCAGGCATTCTTTGAGACTACTATGACCACTTCAAGCCTTTATTTGAAACAAAATCTACTTCAGGCCCTTATCTGAGAAAATGAGGGTAATTCACGCTCTTATTTGAAACAAGGTCTACTTCGAGCCCTTATTTGGAATTTTCCCTAAATAATTTGATGAAGTAATGGAATAGACAACTAGAGGCAGATTAAAGTTGCATGGATGGTGACAGTCCTAACAAGTTGGTTTAAATTGTTTTTCCTGGCCAGGCATTGTTGGAACACCAGCTACAACATCTTTATTGATAATGCTCCCAATTGGATGTTCATTTATGTGTTGTAATGTCTATACAAAAGAGGAGGTGAAGCCACCAACAGATTTTCTTGTTAAAAGGAGGAGGAACTATTAGATGCTCATAACTTCCAACAAGTCCAGTAAAGTGCTATTTGGAAACCTCCTCCTCAGAAAAGAAGGTGGAGGGCAGGAAAGGCATAAAAGAAATGCATGTTTGAGAAATTTTCGAAATTTATTGCCTGGTGGAAAAAATTAAGAATTTTCACTCAAAGTCTATTAGGATAGATCATGGAAGCAAGGTCTGGGATCACTACTACACATCCCTGTATTGCCTAGCTCACATGGAACATGACCATAAAAACTTATAAAAGGTATTGCAACAATTTTCCAACTTCATCTGGATTCAGGTTTGATATTAATTGTCAGAGAGTGAAAATCTGGGCTAATTTTTGGTTTCACAATAATGCTCTCTGTGAAATTATCCCCAATTATTAGCTATTGCAGAAGATAAGATCTGCTGTCATCCTAGTTGATTCAGGTAGTAGATTTTCTATATGGGGATCGGACTGGTATTACAGATTCATTTCGTTTTCTAAGAATCTGTCATTATCCAAGACCAGAGGAGCGGGGACAGACAGAGAACTGTGTTAAGCAACAGAAGATTTATTGTTTAACAATACCATTGGGATTTGACAAATGAGAGTAACATTTCTTTCCCATGAAGCTACATTGGGGATCAAAGCTCCCTCCATAAGTCCTTGTTTTTGTTTCTAGGGAGTCTGGAAACCATGCTTCCACCATATATTATTAGCTATGTGAGACTACCCCAAACTGCTAAAGCATGCCGATGTTGCTTTTTCAGGTAAAGCTGTAAATATTCTGCTTCATTGTCCAGAAGCAACAGAGAATCAATCCAACTTACTATCATTGTCTACAATTTCTTGGATTATACCACAATTTATCAAAAGGCTCCACAAGCACTGGAAGTGGAGCTGAGGAAATAAAAAGGAAGAGAGATGCGGAGGTCTCCTCCTTTATGCATAAGGTGGAATATTTAGTTCCAAAAAAAAGATTAGATCTTTGAAGAGCAAGAACTGCAATTCTCTAAGCCAAAAGCTATCATTAATAAAGATAGATGGAACTATATCTTGGTTCTCTTTTCTTATGCTTCTTATTCCCTCTTTTATGTGTTCCTATTGCACTTGTAACTGACATACATTAGTCTGATAATTCCTGAATTCTTGAATGTACTGGAATTATCAAAAACTTTCACTATCTTACACAAATGAAGAAACTTTTCATGGATAGTAACTGAAGGTATTAAGTCTAAACGTTTCTCTATCTGCACAGATTAAACAAGGTCCTCCAGAATAAGAACAACTTGCTATACCTTAGTGCCAGAAAACATGTGACAAGTTTGCTTAGTTGGAAGTTGCTTAGTTGGAAGGGTACTTTTAGGTAGATTAACTTACTATGACTAGCTTAATTTCCCATGAATAAGATGATTCAAATTTTAGGATAAGTTAGAGTATGTTTCCTGCTTCAAAATGAAGGAAGCCACTAAAATCTAGATGTTCAGATAAGAAACAGCCTCTCTGATTTTATCCTCATCCTACTTTCCCCTCATAGCTTCATGTCCCTCTTTCGCTGGCTCCTCTACAAACAGAACTTTGCAGAGAAATACAAACTAAGAACCAGAAACAGGTAGAACATAGAAATCAAGGTATAAAAGGAAAATAGGTATTAACTTTCATGAGAAAGTGAGATCTGCTTTAACTGTCAACTTGAAAATTGAACCTTCAAAGGCAAAATATATACAGTCTAAAGGAAAAATAAGGAAAATCATGATCAACTCACAGCGACATTCAACAACCCGACCAAGGGATATGCTTGAAGCATCCTGCCCATCTTGCGTCGCTTTTTCTGGTTAAGTACATACATGTCTAGCATTTTCTCCGTGACCTAAAAAGATGTAGAACTTGTTTCAGAAGTTGTGCATGCTGAATTCTAATTAACCACCCAATCTACTGCCATAAGACCCTTTTTGACATCATCAAAATTTTAAAGTTCATCTGTAGTTCATGCATTTTTTATGTGGTCAGTCAAGATGGTGAAAGCTTGAAGTTATGTATGTAGGAGGGACTGCGGATCAACCTCTTCCTATTTTCTATTGCCAACATTAGATCTATGCAAGAGTATAAAACATTAAATCAACCTATGACTAGATCCAGGTGGTGACAGGCCAAGGAAGTGCATAAAATAAGCCTCTAATTCAAAATTCTGAAAGAACA
This sequence comes from Eucalyptus grandis, assembly GCF_016545825.1. Classification (NCBI taxonomy): domain Eukaryota; kingdom Viridiplantae; phylum Streptophyta; class Magnoliopsida; order Myrtales; family Myrtaceae; genus Eucalyptus; species Eucalyptus grandis. The sequence continues at coordinate 37,034,582 of NC_052619.1, forward strand.
TCTATTGAGTTGAAGTGCCGAGTATCCCATAGTATGAACGCCAAGGCAGCCAAATTGCATTAAAATGTTTAAATCAGATAGATCATAATTCTAATGCAGAATTTTATATCTTATAATATCTTTTTTATGAAATTCATAAATGTGCATGACACAGAATACTTATTTAAGGCACTACACCGAATCTTACAATTTGATTCAAACTCGATCCATTATTCATAAATTTACGATTTCAATTCACGATACGCATATCAATGCTTTATGCCCATTTAATATTTTGATTGTTTATATATCGAAATTTTATAAAAGGCATCCTTTGAATTTCTTACATCCGTCATTTGGATTTATATAATACAATGGCGTGGTATTTCTTCAATATTATACGTTTATATGTCTTATTACAATTTTTTCCCACATTTTTGCAACTAATGGTAGACTTTAGTAAGATATCTTTCTTTTTTAATTTATCCTAAAGGTTTTTACTGAATCTCACAATTCATGGTCCAAATCCTGATTTGACAACATTGCTTGCAGCACACAATGTTATATTACATACAAAATTGTATACATGATATTATTGGAATATAGTTACTAAAGTTTATATATGATTATGCAAAATTTCACAATTTACTCTGAAATCACACATACTATAATACTTAAACTTTATATGTAGTAGCATTATTATCATTGTAATTAATAATAATTTTATATAATTCTAATTTATCATGTATAAACTACTTGCTATTTTATATAAAGTAACGAAACAACATTACTGCTATTATATTGTTATAATAATTAAGATAAAAAACGAAATACATGAACTAATTAATAGTATAATTAGTTGAAATACCTAATTACGAATGCATAATATAAAGAGCAAAATTACTAACTAGTTGCTATTACAAAGTAAAGGCTCTTTAGTTTTTTTTTTTACCTCTATTTTCACTACTTTTGTGTCAAACTAAACAATACAGTAACTATTTCATTACCAAAACCAAACAACGTGATAGCTATTACAGCAGTATTCTGCTATAGCCATAACAACAACTCTATTACAACTTAGCTTTAAGGCAACCTAACAAATATACAGGGTGCATTTGTTTCTTCAAAAATGATTTTCCAAATTTTCATATATTTGGTTCGCTGAAAACGGATAATCAACGGAAAAAAATTTACTGTCAAGGAAAAGCACACTTAAAAGGGAGGAAAATGATTTCTCCATCTTAAAAAGAAGAAACTAAGCTCCTTTTCCACACGCACGCTCACAGAGAGTTTTAATCTATGTACTTTCCCTCTCTGCCAGTCTTCACTCCTCTTCAGTACCTTTTGTACCTTTGCTTTTCTTCATAGCAAACTAGCAAACTATTTCATCTTGAGTGAAGTTTTATGAGCAATGACAGATGAAGTTTGTTTATTATTTGCATTTTCTATTTTTTTGGCATCCTTCATTAGGCCATTTTATTTGGTAATAAAAAAATTAAAATTTATACTTCATATAGTAGCATCATTTAAGATAAGGAGTTAGATATCATCATAGTATTTATTACTAGGAACAACATATAATTATAATGAAAAGAATAATTTTTAAAGGTGAGATCTAAACATCACCAGCCAACTGAAAACCAGCCATTTTCTTTGGAAATGATTTTCACAGTAAAATTTCTTGTCCTTCAACAAGTTTCTTGTGAAACAAATGCACCCCACTGGTATTGGTGAATTGAGCATGATAGAGAATAATCACACAAGTCAAGGGATTGTCAATGTAAGGAGTAGTGTGATTGTCACAATTCAACCAAAGAATTGAAAGTGGAAGCACTTGTACATGGCACATGAATCAAATAGCTAGATGGTGGAGCACCTCCTAGGGAATGAATATTACCATTGCTCATTTAAGGAGATGCAAAATAGTCAAAACCTGAAAAACTAGGTACGGATATTAGATGAAAGTTTAATGGCATCGATCATTTCAAGAAATGAAAACCATGAACTTACCTTGGAGAGAGAACATGCTTGACACGCTTCCTTCCATTTCTTCATGAAACTTCTCATAGCACTAATCTCCAGAACCAGTGTAGCACCATTCTTCTTTTTACCCTTTTTTGTGTAATTGGCTCTATTCGTCAAAATTTTGTCCCTCTCTTCCATGTCTCTTTCAAGCCATTCTACATAAGTAAGATCTTTGGTCTCAATAATCTCAGAACTTTCAGATGCCTTGCTGAGCATGTTTTGGCCTGCTTTTTCATCCCTGTTACAATCATCATCATGCTTCTTATCATCATTAAAGAAGTTGTCACCATCTTCATCATCTGAACTTGAACAAACCAAATTTAAGTCCTTGCCAATAAAATCTTCCTCCCATGGCATACAAATATCATCCAACCGCTGCTCATTAGCTTGTCGTTGCAGCTTCTTCACAGATTTCCTCAAGCTTGTCTCTTCTGATCTCTTTGCATCTAAGATAAAGGATATATGAAGCCTACATATATGAAGGGAAAAACAAATAATGAAACCTTCATTCATGAACAACAAGTTTAATTTAGTTGACATAGCAGATAATAATGTCTACAGAACGCAATACACCTGGATGCATAGGAAACACACAAATGTCACCATCAAGAAAATTTAGCTATTTATAATTGCACTCTCAGTATGATTTATTATCATCATATTTTAATGAGCCATTTCTGGTTGATCCCTCATTTTGACTTACCATCTGATCTGGCATTTTTCAAGGAGCATGCCAAATGGCTTTGACACATTGAGAGGGTACAAGAATGACTAACCACTCTCAATTAGAATAACACGAGAAGCTAAGGTGGTCATATTAGAAATTCAAAGCTCAGAATAGACCTATATCCATTCAGAGGCATATGTTGATATGATAATTAGTCCGATGATGGAAGTGGACAAGTTCCTGATACCTTTAAGTCTCCCTTTGCAGTCCTCACTCACTCCATACTCTACCAGCACCCCCCCTTCCCCTTTTTCCCCCAACCTAACCATCTCATTCCAGCATTGAGAATTGTTCTCTAACTTCTCTAACCCATAACCATCTTGTTCAAGCCTAGCATGCCCCACTAAGCTCATAATGCATGAGTTGTGTACAGTTTTAACAAACAGGAGATACACTTAAAGATGCACAGACCATTCACCAGGATGCATTAATTGACTTGAACTGCAAAAGGCAGACTACTCATCCGCATGTCTGATGAACAAAAAAGATTAGTTTTCTACAATTACTTCAGTGCCTCAAATAAGCGAGTTGTTTGTATATTCTCAAAACTGCAACTTGACCGTGGGTTTCTTTTAAATCCATTTCTTGTTCATCCCATTTTCTCATTATTCACTGATCCTAAAGATAAAGGGCTGTTATGTTTGCCACATAGAAAATCCTCAACTAAACAATTCAACAATATGCAGCTACACCATGTAAAGAAGATGTGAATTTAGCAAGTTTTAACTGTTCATCCTATGAGAATTTAGCACACAACATCAAAAGTGCTGCATGATAGAGACAGCGTTTAAGTAGTGAACCCAAATAGGGAAAGTTTCACATTGAAAAAGGCTTCTTTGCATGTACTACTTATGAAAGCTATCAAGCAGCGCTAATGAAATAATTAAACTATACGACTACTTGAGTTACTCTGAAGAATTCAATGCTTAAAATCTAGTGTCAACTTTGTTAAGCAAGTCAATTAGAATCTGGAAAACATCAGTGAAATCAAGTTGTGGAAAGCATTCAAAGCCATGAAAACTACCTCTAGTTAGATTCTCTAGTCCTTCAATAATTTGAATAATGCAATCACTAATCTTTGTGTCCACAAGTCCAAATAAACTAAAGAAAAGAATTATCGACATGAAGGATATAGGGAAAAACATTTGCAATAGCGAATAGGAGTCAAATTCTTTTGCTACAGAAAACTATTCTCAAGAAGTTGGAAAATACTTACTTCTCTAAGCTTATATAGTGTTTGACAAAGCAATAATAAAAGATTCAAATGAGCGGAATGGCAAAGACAAGCAACGGACTCTGCATACCAAATCAGCTTTTCTAATTATGTTCTCTATCCTACATAACTTTGTTATCAGTTAAACAAAATAAAAACAAAAAATACGCACCCCAGGTTCCAAATTCGTACTCCAAGCTTTTCCGTTCCCGAGACTGATTTCTCTTTGGCTATAAAGCTGAGAAGATCCTCAATCTCAACAGGTTTTCTACTCTTGCGTTTCTCACTCTTGCGTTTAATAAAGAATTCAACAAGAAGACACACAATCTCCTCACTAGTTATCTCGAGCACTTCAGTCATATCACTGTTCAGGGAAAAGTAATGCATAACAAGGGGATATTGCAAAAAGGGGCCCAATTCAAGTTCTTCAAATCGTTCAATGCCCTCATTTTTGCAGATTGCTATTTGCATATCATACAATGAGGTGATTTTCCGGGTTTCCACAAAGCAATGGATGAATGCATTTATCTGCAAAACATTAAACAAAGGGTGAGTCAACAAGAAGAAAGTCAGTATAAATCTATCTCCAAACCTTAGACATGTTGTGGCGACAACTCTCTTTCCTGCCATTACCATGTAATTTTACGAAAAAGAACACTCTAACAACTTCAGATTCTATTTCACCAAAAAAAAAATAATAATAATAAATAAACAACTTCAGATTCTAACCAAAAAGGGAAAGAAATGAAAACGGAAAAGATATTACAGATAGTCTAAAATAGGCCTGTCTTACTCTAAAAATAAGCATTTTGCGCATTTTGTAAGAACTTCAACATCTAATATGCAGGATCCAGCACCGATTGAGCCATGGGAAGACTTATACGGTTAATATCTACACAATAAGAAAAAGCTCCAACTCTCCCTAATCTTTCTCAGTACCTGAATGATCAAACTTACTACTCAGCTGCTTTTCCTAATCCCCGCAAAATTGAGCAGATTCTTTTTCCCCATTCTCCCATTTGCTACGGGCCTGAGTTACAACACAATGTAGACATTCCAATTACTTACATTGCACAGCCCTTATATTCTGTTATGCAGCTGTACACCATTACGAACAGCAATAATCATTATCTCATGGAAGAATTCCAATTGACTAAAGACCTTTCCAAACCTAGAGTAAACTTCAATTGTAACTTGTAATAGATAGAAACAAATAGAAACCTTATTTGGGTGTTAACTTCTTCAACTTTTCTAGCATTTGGATAATCACTTATTCTTTATGATTATTTTATAAATCCCACTCTTTTCTGACAAATCACAAGTAGGTTGCAGCGAAATGTTAAGAAATCATGAAAATAGAAAAGGAAAGAGAATGATGATGAATTGAGGTCCTTGTATACTATTTGAATATCTTACTTGGAAGATACTTGCTTGGGGTATAAGGGTAATGCAATTGCTTGAGGAAGAATGGTATTGCCGGGAAGACGGACAAATTTCAATCCTTAATTCAATGGGTATCTCACTCAGTTACATAGAAGATTATTGGAAATCCACTAAATTGACCCACAAATGTAAGCAACTCAATATAAACAGTGGATGGAGTCCATTAAGATTATGTTCCGTCAATTTGATGATGGAATCCCATAAGAACATAAACAAATAGGTAAAAGGCAAAAAGAAAAGCAAAAAGCAAAAGGCAAGATAACCAACGACTTCATGGCCTCACATAACCATTATAGTACCCTGACCTTAAAGAAAGACCTTGACGAAGAAGTCTGTCAAATTCCCAGTTGACTAAAAGTCCTTATAGTCAACATCCTAATTCCTACTAAGCATCCTCATTTCCTATGTTTCCTCTCTTGGAAAGGAAAATCCAGGGGAGAAAGAACCGCCAACCCAGATTGCAGAGAGAGAAGGCACTCACAGATCATCCAAGTAAATGCAACTCAACCTTAAAAGGCAAAATTCTCTAGCCCCTCACTTGAGAGCTAAGTAAAACATGAGAGAAAGAGAGAGAGAGAGAGAGAGCGTCTTCCCTAAGCCATTATTCATTCCACACAGTTTCAAGCAGTCTAAAGACAGAGAAGAGACGAAACTTATGACAACGATGAGAAAACCTTCACCTTTCCTTCAACAGCCATTAAGCTCCTAAGAGAGGGCACCTGCTGCATGCTGAACCCCAGGGAGTCCCACGACTCGACCTGCAGAGCCAAGACCACGGCCTGCGAGACTTTCCACGACGAGACGCTCTCTCCGGTGGCGAGGAGATCGCGCCGAGCCTTCGCGACGGCCCGGTCGATCCTCTCCAGCCGCTCCGCGTTGCTCGGAACAGAATGTTGCGCATGCTGGTAAGGTTGACGACGATGATCGGGTGGTCTCGTGAGAAGGGTCGGAGGAGGCCACGCTCTAGCGGGAGGATAGTAAGGATTGTGGTGCAGCTGCACAGGAGGCGGGGGTCCGCCACCGCGACCGCCGCCTCTTCCGCCGCCGCGGCTGGGAGGGCGAGGGCGTATCGGCGGTGACCCGTCCATATTCTTCGTCGGAAGTGGTACAGAAAAGCACTGTGAAGCGCCACACAGAGAGAGAGAGAGAGAGAGAGAGAGAGAGTACGTGAAAGAGAGTCGACGACGGACAGAGGTCAATTTTCAAGGCAAAGAAAGGAAAAGGCGGGCGCTTTAGCTTCTTTGCTAAGTTTGGCCTAATCTTTCTTTGTACTAATTGCTAAAATAATAACCAAGCTGTTGGATTCTTTCCTATTTTCTCACTCCACTGCTTTTTATTTTCCAATTAAACCCCTGTGCCATGTTCAGGAAATATAGGAAAATGGGGCCAATGAAAGTTTTGATTGAAAATGAAAAAACTTTTTAAAAATTTTAAAAGATTAAGAGGAGTGAAAATTCAAAATTTTGTGTACTTTTCCTTTTTAATTTTTCTTTACTCCTGCTCAAAACCATATTATGAGTATCTGTCGTGTATTTATTTATTTCATCCACAATCCATCTATAATTTTGTCATAAGGAAACGGGGTAGCATTAAAGTGGAGCTCTCTAGAGAGATTAGAATCTTTGGATACATATATATTTGTAAGGTAAATAATATCTTGACTTTTGAACCAAAAACAATACATAAGGATCTTGGCACCAAAAACTTATACTCAAAAAGACGAACATGTCAAACCGAGTGAAAGGGTGTCGAGAAAAATCTTTGGATATATTCATGTTATCATTAAGGCAACAAAACACGTATGGTTAGAATATGTTTATCAATTTGAGGCAATGATATGAGTATTAGAAGGGAAAATTCCAAATAAGGACCTTAAGTGTTTTTATTTTTTTAAATAAGGGCCTAAAGTGGATATTGTTTCAAATAAGGGTGTAAAACGCCCTTCTTTTTTAAAATAAAAGTCTAAGTAGATATTGTTTTAATTAAATGTCTAAAGTTACCATATTAATACTTAACTTATTGGCGGATAATGGCATTTTCATTATTTATTTATTTATTCCTTTTAATGTATTCAATGAAAAAATTAATTAAAAAAAGGGGAAGGGGAAGGGAAGGCAGCAATGGTGGGAGATGGCCGACCAAGGGTCAATGAGTGTCACCGAGCCCTAGCTAGTGGACCACAGGTGAGGGCCTACGATGGTGGGGTAGCACCTATGATGGTGGGGTAGCGACGACGAGGCCTCGCCTCTTGATTTCCTTCCTTTCATTTCTATATTAGATTAAATTTTTTATTAATATAATTAAATAATAATTAAAATTAAAATTGCATTGGACCAAAATGCCCTTAACCGACCAGAATATTTAGGTAGCGGATGAGATTAGGTCCTTATTTAAAATTATCATGATCATTTCAGGCTCTTATTTGAAATTGTCATTGTCACTTTATGCATTTTTTGAGAAAATGAAGATATTTTAGGTTCTTATTTGGAATTTTCCCCATGAGATTTGTTTTGATATGTAGAACCCATTTATGATCAAATGTAATTTGGACCCTTTATCTCATCAGTCAACCTTTAGTCAACTGTTGGTCAACCCTATGCAAACTTAATGATTTATGAAAATGAAACTAAAATTTGAGGTTACAATCGACAATTTAAATTACGAATATGATAGGAGAAGAAAAAGTAAAGTCAATAGTCAACTTAACGATTAAGTAGATCATTAATTTTTTGCTAAGGTAACATTTAGGCGACGGCCACTTTCGTGAAGAAAGAATCAAAATCTTTTCTTGCAATGAAGAGAGCCATTGTAGGAGGATACAATCCAAAATGGCATATTCGAAAGCAACACTTAAAAAAGAGACTCTATTACTATATTTATATAGATACCAATCATGGAAATTGCAGGAATGTTGTGGCCAAAGTAGGAGGTTGAAAGGGGCGATGGGTTTCCGTCATAATGTAGAAAAGTAATATTTGATATCTTTTAATATAAAGAAAATCGCTTGTACCCTTTAATGTTCAAATGCGTATATCCGTTTTCATATTGCTAAAGCCAAGGTAGGAACTGCATCAATGATAACCATTTGTGCAAGATAGCCATATAGTAGTTCTTGTTTCCATCCCTTGGCAAAATATAACCAATGAACAGAATGCAATTTAGATCCATAGACAGCCCACCTTATCCGACATTTTTGTAATGTAATAATGGTTTATTTGTACAGTATTTTCTTCTTTATCATCATCGTAGATAATTTGTTTTATATCACGCTTGGGTATGCATAATCATTGCCTTCATATTGAAGTCGTCGTCCTCGTCCTCGTCATTATAATAAGTAAGTTAAAAAAAAGGGATAAAGGAGAGGACGAGTGCCCCAAACTTAACGTCATAACGTGTGAGTAAAGAGAAAGGGGGGAAGTTGACAGGATGAAGAGGAGAGAGAGGGCTTTATAAAAGCAGAGACAAAAGACGGGGAAAAGTAAATACGGAAAAGAAGTGATGGGAAGCTATTCATGCGAGGTAATTGCCGAATAATTTACTTGGAAAATAATCTTAAGCCCTTCATAGTAATTCTTAACACCGACGATTTGAGTATTGGATTTAAATCGTGCACACCATAAGGTAAAGGACCTCGCTTTTATGTCCAGTGGATTGTCACCATTGGCCTACAAATAGTTGCCATCATAGGTTGCCATCATAGGCAAGGATGAACACTTTCGCATGTGCAAGTTCCCTTTTATCATCTGTTTGGACTTTGGGAATCTTGTACGGATGTACGGTGCCTTCTTCTTCTTACATTTTACCTTTTTTTTTTTTTTTTTGAGTCTGATACAATGAATCAAATGTTAGTCACGTGGGTCCATTTGCAAAAGTCGCTAGAAGGTATTAATTAATGTTCTCTTACTAACATTCCCATCTTTCTCTTTGTAAGTTTGGTTTTCTTTTGTACTTTTGGAAAAAAGTAATTATAATTAATGCATTCCATCGTTATCTTGTAAGTTGGTTTTCTTATGTACTTTTGATAAATAATAATTGTAATAATACATTCAATGTACCGATTTATAGATGGGCGTTTTAAGGGGTGCTAACATCTTCCTCATGCGAAACCGACTCCCAAACCTAACCTTTGGCCGTTGACAAGATAAAATGCACTTCCAAAGCTTTTTTTCTTTGGTTGTAAAAGCATTTCATTCATTCATTCATCAGTAGAAGTGCTACAAGCGACATTAAGAGAAGATTCTGAACATAAAATGTCCCATGGAGGTTGGGGGGGGGGGAATACACTAGAGGAAGAGTCTTTGTGCGGTGTGCTTTTGCAATCCAATCGGCTGCTTGGTTGGACTCCCGCGAGATATGCGTAATACTCTTTAAAGGTAATTGGGCCAGCAAACATTTGTCTTCTTCCATTATATTGCGCAAGGCCCATGGAATTTCTTCTCAACCCATAAACATCTCAACAGCTAAGGAACTATCACTTTCACATTTGTACTTGCATTCCTGATGCCCCTTTTCCTTCACGTGCTGTATGTGTCTTTGGTCCAGAAATTGAACTCCTCGCACAAGTGCTAGGGTTTCAGCTTGAAGGGGAGTACTTGCCCAGATGTCTGTCGTGAAACCATAGACTAAGAGACCTCTCAAATTGCGTAAAACTCCTGCGATTGAGCTCGGTTTGTTTGGATTTATACATGAGCAGTCAACGTTCAAGGTTTGGAAGCCTTCAGTCGGTGGGTGCTAGCGAGTCGGTGAGTTTTCACATTTGGGTTCCTTTGATTTCTTCATTTGAATCCAATGGTTGAAGTTCTTGACTTGCGCTGTTACTACAGTTACTAGACCAAGTGGGTCGAGTTTTTTAGCCCGAAAGATGATGTTGTTTCTACTTTTCCTTATTTGCCATAGTATTGTTGCAAGTAGTTCATCTCCTGGTGCTTGTGCTTTTGATCCAAAAATTTCCAGCAACCATTTGTCTAGTCTGGTGATGTTTAGGGCATTTATGTTCAATTTTACTCTTGGATCTTACCACACTTTGGTTGTTTCTTCACAGAGCAAAAACATATGCTCTATTGTTTCTGGTTCTCTAGCGCAAAAAGGGCAAAGCGGATCAGGTAATGCTTTTCTCTTAAACAAAATTCTCCCTTGTTGGCAATGCATTTTGACACAAACTCCAAAGGAAGATCTTTATTTTTGGGGGAATCTGTAGGTTCCAAATCTTCGTCCATAAGGAGTGCGGGGGGGGTGAAAAGATGCTTTTTCTATATTTGTGTCTGGATTTGTAGTCTTTACATGCACCTTGTTGTAGCCGCTTTTCACTGAATAGGTACCCCCGATTTATTCCCGGACCAGATTAGTTTGTTCTCCTTTGAGTTGGGAGCAATAAGGACGGTTAAAATTTCGTTGGCCGTTCTCTCATCAAAGAAGGTTCTTATTCTATTTTCATCCCACTATGTCTTCTGTACATTAAACAACTCAGCAACCATGATAGGATCATCCTGATTTGCTAGTCCCCCAACTATCCCAATAGAAAGCCATCTATCTTCTCGAATCTTAACAAATTTGCCATATCCGATTATCCATTTCATTTATGGTTCTATGGCTTCTCTACCCATAAGGATGCTTTGCCATCCCTATGAAGGGCGGTTCCCCTTCTTTGCTCGCTAGAATTATGATTTAGGAAAGTAGATGCATTTTAATTTTTTTCCCCACAAGGTTGATGGACTTTGGGATAATCTTCACACTTGTTTACCAAGCATGGTGATGTTTAACATTTTCAAGTCTTTGAAACCGAGACCCCCTTCATCTTTTCTAGTTTTGAGAACTTCCCATTTTTTCCAGTGTAGTCCCTTCTTTGCTTCAGTTTGCCGCCACCAAAAGGAAGCAATTTTTCTTTCAATAGCATTACATACAGAATTTGGAACTTTAAATATTGACATTGCATATTGAGGGATTGCTTGCACCACACTCTTGATTAGAATTTCTTTCCCAGATTTTATAAGAATCTTTTCCTTCTAGCCTTCTAGCTTCATATTCACTGTCGCCAATATCCATGCAAACATTTTTTTCTTTGAGCTTCCCCAATTAGAAGGTATATTGAGGTATTTCCTTGTCTTTTTTATTATCAGAACTCTTAATTCATGTGCCATATCTCGCTGACGATTCATAGGGCAGCCCCTACTAAAGTACACACCTGATTTGTTAAGGTTAATTGCTTGACTTGTGGCATAGCAGTATTGATTTAAGATTGAGGCAACTTGTTGGCATTCTTTGACGGTCCCTTCCAGAAAAAATATAGCATCGTCAGCAAACAATAGGTGTGTTAGGGTTGGACAATACCTATTGAGAGTTATCCCCTTTATATCTCGTTTTTCCAGCGCTCTATGCATCATCCAAGACATGACATTGGCCACGTGATGGTGAGAAATATGGCGTTGGTTCTCCATTTACTTTCACACTAAAGGAGACAAATGATACACATTGCATAATAGTCCTACCCATCTTTCACAGAAACCCATTTTCAGCACGCTGGCCCTCAAAAAATCCCACTCAACTCGATCATAAGCTTTATTTATGCATATCCAATTTTAGGATAGCTTGGAATTTCTTTTTCTTGTTTTTGATTCTCAGTTGGTGCAATACCTCTTGAACAATCAGAATATTGTCTTGTATTTGTTGGTTTTTCACGAAAGCACTTTGTTCATTTTCAATGAGCATAGGCAACCACTTCTTTAGTCGATTGGCCATAACCTTCGATATGATCTTGTAGCTAAAGTTACAAAGGCTAATTGGTCGATACTGGCTAACACTTTCTGGATTCTTTATTTTTGGGATGAGTGTGATGTATGTTTTGTCTAGGAGGGGATCGAGTATACCTATTAGGAAGAACTTTTGAACTAGTTGGAGGAGGTCAACTTTAATATCTTCCCAACAATGCTGATAAAATTGGCCATTTAATCCATTAGGACTAGGTGCTTTGAGTGCTCCTAGTTGGAAGACAGCTTCTTTCACTTCTTCTAAAGTTATTGGTTTCAGCAGATTAGCCTTCATTTGCTCACTAATCACTTTGGGACATTGATTCTGTGAAAGCTAGTATGAGCACCTAGAGGGGGTGAATAGATGCGAAAACAAATTTTACAGAGTTACAATCACTTTGGGACATTGCTTTTAAACCAACGCTGCTTAATAATAGATTATGAAAGGGAAATTAGACTCTAATAATCAAATAGAGTTACAATCAAAGTAAAAGAGATTAGGGAAGAGAATAAAAACACAAGGTTTATAGTGGTTCGGCTTAATCCAAGCCTACGTCCACTCTTTCGCACTAACAGCCCACCGGCTGGATTTCACTAAGAATCAAAAGAGTTGTTACAGTATAGCTCTTCCTTGATTCCACAGTGTAGAGACTTTGCTACATTTCCTCAAGGTCTCATAGAAGTATAAATTCTCTTTTGAGTACAAGTTTTCGCTCAACAATTGAATTGACAAAGAACAAGGAGCTTCAGACTTTGGAATTTCTCTATTGTGCACACACTCGAATAACTGAAACGTCTTCCTTATATACTTCTTCATGCCATCACACCCGTTGGCACTTACCAAAGGAGTTCTTCCAATCTACCCATTGGACAGAATCAATTAGGGAGATTTCGAGTTATTAAAGGAATATGACGATAGCCCACTAATCCTACTTGCTCATACAATCAGGATTTAGGTTTCCATAAGTAGTACCTTCCTAGTATACTTTGCCAATCAACGGATCCAAGATGCCTGAATCAATCTCAATTTGAATAACGGATTCCGAGATGCTATATCCAGCCAAGAGATTTTCTTTAGTCGATAGAATCAAATCCTTAAAGAAATACTTAATTCTAGATAAGTCTTCTTTAACGGTCTAGAAGTTGTCAATGAGGATATACTTTAAATTTTGAGTCTAGTGGTTCGGCAGTCTTTAGACTTTGGTGAAAGAGTCTGCAAGTCTTCAGACTAGACTAATGGAAACGTTTTGTCAGCTTCAAAACACGCAAGGAAGTTTTCTCCAACAGATTCAAGATTGGCGTTATGCAAAAAAGGCTCTTTTCATTATTTTCGTCGCACGAGATTTGCACGTGTTGACAAAATTTTTGAGTCGATTAGCTAGTATACTTGATATGGGAACGATGTGGAGAGGAGAGTGTCGTTCAAAAGGATTATTTATATATGACAAGATATTTGCACGGTTGATAGATCAAGTGGATCTACTGAGTCAAATCGATCGAGGCTATCCAAACTTTAGACAATTGGAAAGCCATTCTAAATTTGGGCACAACGTGCACGAATGAGGCTTGGATAAAGTCTTAAATTTAAGGGAATTTAAGTCCCCTCAACCAAATCCTTCTCTTTCTTATCTCTCTACCCCACCCTCCTTAGCCTTTAACTTGCGGCCATTCCGTCACTACGCCCTTAAGCTGCCTTGGCTTAGGTCACCCATTGTGTTATTGAACTTGTCGGTTCCCCCACCACCGTTATTGGCCCCAATAGCGACTCCTCGCCCCTTCAGTCTTTGCCGCCAGTCAATCTTAATCTCCTCCACCTTCTCTATCTAATTGACTCTCTCTCTCTCTCTCTCTCTCCTATCTAAACTTGACGATGGCATCAAGCTTCTCAAAACAGATAGAGTCCAAGGCATCCATAGAGGCATTGGGCCTCTAGATTCGTGTGACTCATTCCAATTTAAAATATTTGAAATTAGTCAAGGCTTATCTCATTTAGTTATTACTGTGGTTATTATTGTGATGGACTAATTCAAAATAATTTAATGAATTAGTCCATTCTCATCTCATGTAATTGTTATTGTAATTATTACTATAACTGAATTAGTCCATCTATATCTCTTGTAATTACTATAACAGCTAGTGGATAAACCCTATAAATACAAACGCTATCCTAGAGTTGAAGGATAAGTGAAACTCATGCTCAAATTTATAGTCTATTTTTACATGGTATCAGAGCACTAGTGGGATCCTTAAAACACCTACACTCCTTCTTTCTCTTCTATATTTCAACTTATCCTATTCATGATGTCATCTCTCACCTCCATTTCAATTGTGCAACACCACCTTAGCTTCAAACTTTATGGTGATAACTTTCTATTGTGGAAAATCCATTTGTTTTCGTTGTTTCATAGCCAATCCTTGATGGGATACCTTGATGACACCATTATTTGTCCCACTCAACCATCACCCCCACAAGTTCCACTATTGCTATACTGAACCCTACATATAATGAACAGATTTGGAAAGACCAACTTGTTCTTAGTTGGATGATATCTTCTCTTTTACTCGATGTCCTACCCTATGTGGTTGGATTAATTACTATTGTTGATGTTTGGAAGGCTCTACAAACTTCCTTTAGATCTCTATCGCATACAATCATTCTTCAGCTTCATATGCAACTCCATAATACATCTAAAGGTGATAAATCTATCTCAACTTATCTCTACAAGGTAAAGTACATTTTAGATCAATTAGCTGCTACTGTGACATCCTGAATTTTTCAATTTATTTTATACTGAATTAATCGGGCATTTCGTTGACGCGTCTATAGGGCTATTCTCAGAGCTGATCACTCTCGAGATAACTAGACTAGTTGGGGAAGCTATTAAGGACCTTAAAGCAAATGGACTTGAGAATTTGATCAGGAATCGACTTCTCGACTGTGCTTATCTTTAGAGACCATTACGGCATAGTTAAAAATTGATTTGAGATCAGAAATATGTCTGTTTGACTGAGATATGTGGCTGATCGTGTGTGACTCTACTAAATTGGAAAATTCTCATCGACCGACACTAATTTGATTTTACTGTCATTTTGGTACCTTGTGTCCGCAATTGAATCCTCGAGATTCTCACGACAATCGAGAGTTGCCAATGTATCGAGTGGGTTCATAGTGGCTCGAAGAAAATCAACCACAGGTCATTTGCCTTAAAAATTTCTGAAAACTACCCAGTAGTCTAGATCACGCGAAAAACGCGCCAAATGAAAATTAACCGTCGGTTCAAGTTTGATTTAAGAAATTGAAGATTCTGTCATGTCACAATAAATTCTAGAACCCATGACTCAATCTCAGAAGATCTTTCTGACGCTCGACACTTTTTGGGAAAAAGTCGTCGCGTGGTTGTTTTCGTGCAGAACAAGTCGAGAATTGTTTTGATATATGAGATGAATTATTGGGCGAGGGAAATTGGATGCAGGATCGTAAGTGGAGACCAAGTGCTCTAGTTTGGAATTTCTTTCGGGAATCAATTAACCGATTCAAAAGCAATTGGGATAAGAATTTTCTATTATGGGAATTTATTTTCTTTTGTTTTCTTCCCATTTCTTTTTCCCTTTTTGGCCAAACACCTTTTCCCCTTGGCCGCAACTTTCTTTTCTTTCTCTCTCTCTCTCTCTCTTTTCCCTCGTATGAAGCCCCCCCACACCGACTACTTATGCCATTTCCAACTTTGCTTCTTTTACTTTTTGACTTTTCAACTCTCTTTCTCTCTTATCTCTCCCTCACTCTCTCGTGGACGACTCTCTCTCCCTCCTCTTGTTTGCGCGAACCAACCAGCAGAAGCAGAAGTAGCAGCCATCGTTGCCTGGAGCCGGAGCAGCCACCGCCTAGACACCGGAGCACTGTCACCACTGTCCGCCTCATGCACACTCGCCCGTGCGCCGTCTGCCTCTCCGTCCAGCCAAGTTGCCATCCACGATCCTGCCTGGTCTAGCTACTGTTTAGTGGCCGTGAGGAATGGTAGAGGCCCATCGGAGCTTCCCTCACCGCCAGTTTGCCCTAGTTTGGCCTCCGCATCTCATCCCGACCCTTTACCGCTCCCAACCATCTCATTTCCCCTCTGTTTTACAACAAATTCAGCAACCCAACAAGTCGGTTTCTAGCAAGTTTGTAAGCTGTTTTGGGGCGTTTCCGGGCCCCGAACCCGCGACTCGCTTTGGGAAGAAACAATCCTCATGTCATCTCCATCGGATTGATTCGACTTGTGCGTAATTCCGGTGAGTAATCTCACTAATCCTTGCTTAGTAAACTAATTATGCTTGAGGGTTGATTAGTGTTAATTAAATAGGATTAGGTGGTTAGATTAGAGTAGATTAGTGATTATTAATTAATTGTGATGTAATTAGACATTTTAATTGTGCAATTAGAAAATGGATATATTCTATTATTTATTGAATGCATATCGGGATTTTTCCTGACCCTTATCGGGCTTCAATTAGGATTACGGGCCTAAATTGGATTTTTAGTATTTATTTATTAATTTTCGAAATTAATTAATTATTTATTTATTTTTCGAAAATTAGACAGGAATAGCCGTTGATCGAAATTTCGTGATGATCGTTGTGGTGCAGTCCGTTTATTTATTTGGGCTCTACGTTGTGCTGAATTGAATTAATTACGCAAAATGAAGAATTATTCCTAAATTGATTGAAATTGAGTGAAATTGAATGATTGATTGGTAGACGGTCGAGTATGGTTATTCAACATTGTTAATGCCTCGATGAGTCATAAAGTGGAGAGAATCGTGAGATTGAACTGGGAATACTCATGGCTAAGATCAATCAGATACGGGGTATAGACACACGTGGTTCGGTGATAAGGAAATTACTAGTGAAAACGGCGCCTTAAAGAACGTACGATGATGTCTATTACATACATCACCTTGGCAAAAATGACACCCTAGAAATGACACGTGGTTTGGTGATTAAGGATATCATTAGTGAAAACGGCACCTTAAAGAACGCACGGGGTCGGTGATGGTATGTCATTTGGCGAAAACGGCGTTCGAGAGAGTACGTGTGATTCAGTGATTGGAAATGACCTAGAAATGAAACGATTGAAATGTAATCGACTAGCTCGATTAATCAATGATTTGATCCGATTGTCGTGAATTGATTGCCTGTATGATACAATATATGAAGCATCTGTATATAACCCTGATTTGCAGGTTGGCACTGATGCCAAGGTAAGTCTTTTGACTCTAACTATGCTTAGGCAACCATGTGGTGTATTGGTTCCTAATCGAGTCTTAGTGGGGTAGAACTTGCTGAGACGTAGTCTCAATGGTTATTGTATAACCATTTCAGGCCCCTAGATGGCAGCACCGGTACCTCCCCCTCCTCTAGAGCAGTTTGGCATTCCAGTGGACATTACCGAGAAAGAAACTCACTTCCATGTTCATGGCCGTCCAGAAGGGTTAGACTATGTTTTGATTGAGTCGACGGTGTGAGTTGAAGTTAGTCAGGACGACCTAAGACCCCATGAGTATCGGTCTTGGTATCACTACTTTTATGATGGGCGAAGAATAGGTCCCATCCCTGAAGAAGAAATACATTACTACGTCATGGAGAAAGCTTTTGGTGAGGGGACTGCAGACCCCGATGGTGGAGGCATAGATCATGCCAGAGATCCTGCACTCGGGAGTGAGCCGACTTAACCTGTATACATTGTAGAGGATGAAAATTTTGAGGAAGGTAAGATCATGGAACAAGAAGTGGAAGGTCCAAAAGAAGATGAGGATTGGGGGAATGCTGAGGAGGAGTCGGTAGAAGAAGAGCCTAAAGAAGACGAGGAGTCTGAAGAGGAGGAGAACGAGACGGAAGAGTCAGAAGAGGATTAAGATAATCCTGAGTATGACCCGGATGAGGACTAAGATCCCATCCTCTTTTGTGAACCCTGTTTATATGTGAATAGAGTGAGATTAGGAAGTTGTGAATAGGTTTGTAAAGCACTTTGAGTTATGCTCTGTATAAAAGTATGGTTGTAGATTTCAATATGAAAAATATAGCCTTGCTTTTTCTATCCCATCGTTTCATTGTCTGGGGATTTATAATTGCTTCCGCATGTGCTATTAAAAATGAAAGGGTCGGCGATACATAATCCTGGGATATCGAATTATAAAATCGACTAAGGAGAAGGATGTGTGCGTGCCCAATGATCGGGGCGTGACATCCCCTTTTTATTTTTAATAGCACATGCGGAAACAGTTATAAATCCCCAGACAATGAAACGATGGGATAGAAAAGTAAGGCCATATTTTTCATATTGAAATCCACAACCATACTTTTATAGAGAGCATAACTCAAAGTACTTCACAAAGACATGCTAAATGGATGGAGTTCATCGAGACTTTTCCATATGTGATCAAGTACAAAAAAGGTAAGGAGAATGTGGTAGCCGATGCACTTTCTCGAAGGTACACGATTCTAACTATTTTAGAAGTAAAGTGTCTAGGTTTCGAGCATATCAAGGGCTTATATATTGATGATGATGACTTTGGGAGAGTATTTGAAGCATGTGAACATACTCCATTTGATAAATTCTATAGGTGTGAAGGTTATCTTTTCCGTGAAAACAAACTATGTTTGTCTAAGTGTTCTTTGTGTGAATTGTTGGTGCGAAAAGCGCATAATGGTGGTTTAATGGGGCATTTTGGCATTAATAAGACTTATGAAGTGCTACATGAACATTTTTATTGGCTACATATGAAGAGAGATGTCACACGTGTCTGTGAGAGATGCATTGCTTGTAAGCAATCGAAGTCTACAACTAAACCGCATGGCTTGTATACACCATTACCTATTCCAACGCATCCTTGGACTGATATTTCTATGGATTTTATGTTAGGATTGCCTAGGTTTAAGTATGGTAGAGATTCTATTTATGTGGTTATTGATCGGTTTTCGAAGATGGCTCATTTTATACATCGTCATAAAACTGGTGATGCATCTCATGTTGCTGATTTGTTCTTTAGGGAGGTTGTACGTTTGCATGGCATGCCTAGATCGATTGTTTTATATCGAAATTCTAAATTTCTTAGCTACTTTTGGAAAATATTGTGGAAAAAACTAGGAACACGGTTGTTATTTTCTACTACTTGTCATCCACAGACTGATGGTCAAACCGAGGTAGTTAATAGAACTTTAGGGGTATTGTTGCGTGCTATTATTAAAAAGAACATAAAATCTTGGGAAGATTGTCTACCACATGTTGAATTTGCATATAATAGGAGCATGCATTCTGCTACTAAATTTACACCATTTGAGGTTGTCTATGGTTTTAATCCGTTAACTCCGTTAGATTTAATCCCTTTACCCATTGATGAGCGTGTGGATTTAGATGGAGCAAAGACAGCCGAATTTATCAAGGCGTTGCATGAGAAAACGTGCGCAAATATTGAGCGCAAGACTGAGTAATATGCAATGCAAGCTAACAAAGGGCGCAAGGAAGTGGTGTTTGAACCCGGCGATTGGGTTTGGGTTCATATGCGCAATGAGCTTTTTCCTAAGCAGCGACATTCTAAGTTATTACTATGAGGGGATGGACCATTCATGGTGTTGGAAAGAGTTAACAATAATGCCTATAAGCTTGATCTTCCAGGTAAGTATGCCATTAGTGCTACATTTAATGTTTATGACTTGACTCTTTTCGATGCAAGTGATGATTTGAGGACAAATCCTTTGCACGGGGGAGGGAATGATGTGGACATCAAGCCATATCGAGGAGGAGGTACTAGGGACCCATTGTCTATTCATACTAGTTCGATTACTGGAGCGCGGGCCAAGCAATTTAGGCAAGCTGTTGGCGTCATGGTTCGTGATCTTCGGCGTGGAGATGACCTTAGATCAAATCTTAAAAAAATTTGGAAATCTTGGCGCAATTTGATTATTTGGTCACCAAATATTTGACCAAGTCAAATATACATATATATATATATATGTTATTGTTTAGGAATATTCTAGAATATGACGCATTATATTTCTAGGGTTGGTTTTAGGGTTTGTGTGGCGGCTAGAAGGCCTATATTAAAGACTGACTGAATTTCTTTAGGGGACATAATTTATTTTTGAGGAAAAAAGTTGAGAGATTCTCTTCTACTATTCTTTTGAGGACTTGACTTTATCAAGGTTCCCTTGTGACAGTCGATTCGACTTATCGAGCGAGATAGCAAATTCTTTCGCTCATGGCGTCTATAACGTTGATTGGTTGACACGCGTTCGTCAACAGGTCACGTTCATACCGAGGTTGCCAATCACAGGCTTGATTGGAGGTCGAGGTTCACAATTCGCACCATTCGGGCCTTCGTAGAACGATTTTTCTGCAATTATTCACATCATTAAGCCATGGAGAGTTTCACACAAAACACTCACTTTACTTCAAGGGATTCTGCTCAACACATTACATCCTCATTGCCTTTTATAGACATTAAGAGGTCACACACAAACAAGGACCATGCTCACGGGTCCTGAAATAAACAGAGGCTCCAGAAACTTCTGGTAGGGAATTATTTTTGGTGATATGAACAGTGAGAATGAACAGTGATTTCCCTAGCCTATTGCTACAGTAACGCTACAGTGACTTGCTACAGTGATCTGCTACAATCAACGGTCTCGTCCGTCACAAGCATTATAGTCATAGTTTGAGTCATCAGAACTATGCATTGCTAGAAGATGTTCTTCATATTTTTGCTCAAGTCCTGCAAGTAAATCTGGTGAGAGAATTTGGTTTGACGAGAATGCTTCCTCTTGATCTAGAAGGAGCTTGTAGTGTCGGCAGGAATGCTTGGTTGAGGCCAATTAGATGGTTGAATATAGTAAGATGTATCCATGCCTAGAGATAAGGACAAAGGTCTTTGATCATAAGGGTCTTGGGAAAGAGGACCTCCCCATCGTGCATAAAGGTCTTGAGAGGACTATGCAGGGTCATCTGTGTCCGCCATTTCTTGCTTGGGTGCAATTTTTGGCGAAGTGACCCTTTTGGTTACAAATGAAGCATCGAGTTGATTTCTTGTGACCTGAGCGGTCTTTCCTCTTGCGTAAATATCGTCATTTCTTCTTTTTTTTTCAGAAATACTTAGATCCATGTTTAAATTTCTTTATCCAGAATTTCTTGAAGTGCTTCTTTTTTTGGAAGATTTTCCACAATAACCATTACAGTCTCGCTTAGAGCATTTGATCTTCAACTTTTGGCGAGAACATGCCCCATCAAGTTCTCTGTGGTCTATAAGATAAGTTTGGAACATTTGGCAATTTAAACACAAATTATCGAGGCACAAATGAATTTCTTATTGTATTTCACCCAACGGAATGTCCGCAATTCTCCTTCGTCTGTTGAGAAAAGATCTCTCAACTTGTTGGAATAATTCTTTGTCTGTTGAAACCATCCTGAATTGATTCCAAGATTGTGAATGTGCAACAAGATTTTCGAAAATATGATGAAACCACCAAAAAGATGCTTTCGAATTTCCAGAAAAGGCTTCATGCCTTAGAATCCGAACAACATCTGGGGTATCATCATCTCGAAAGCCCCAAGGCGGAAATAGAAAAGCTCAAAAGGCAAATCCAACTCTTTGAAGAAGGAAGGTTCAATCCTTTCAACCCATTTCTGACTACATTGTGGGTTGACCATTTGCCTCCTCCACCATCTCATAATACGTCTATATTTGCTGTTCTCACAAAAGTCCCATTAGAAAAGATAAGACAGATGTGGTAGAAATACGAAATCGTCTCAAGGAACTAGACTAAATAAGGGATGAAAAGGGAAAAGAGAAGATGCCTGAAGAATCCTCGCTTGTCATAAAGGAAAAGCCAAACCAAATGATACTATCGAATCCGTTGGAATCATTCTTGAGAGATCTGGGTAATTAGGAGGCATAGCCTGATCCTCAGCCTGATCCTGCAATAAAAAAGGACCAGATCTTATTTCCATCAGAACCAGCTTTTCCGAACATCTTTGATACTGAATTAGACTAGGTATCTTTCTCATCCTCGTCATCTTTCTCAATCCCTACCATTGATTCCTTTCTTATTGTACCAGTAACTTCATCAATATTCATGGCCGATCGTCCATACCAGGATATAGAATCCAACCCTTCTGAACCAGAAGTGGTTCAACCAAGCAATCCTCCTCAAAATATGTCCATCTCCTCTAAACAGTTTTTTACTATTGATGATATTCCCTATTCAAAATGGCCAGAAAGATTTGAGGAATTTCATACTCGATTAAATGCCCAAGCTCTTACCAATCATGATAAGTATGATGTCCTTTTTGATTTTGTCACAAGGTTCACAAGTAGCCTCAAACATTGGTGGCAATCTGTGATCGGGCAAGACCAGGTTCAATTTTTACTTTCACATGACTTTGGTCATGCTATTACCCTTCTATATCATTTCTTCATTAGAAAACCTTCTAACCTCCATGAGCTCAAAAGGAGATAATTTTTTGAAAGAAAATGCTGCTCTCTCTAGAAAAGACATCTTGATAAGCATTATCGGGAAATGCTCAAGCTCTTTTATGATATTAAAGCTGATCCAAACCTAAAGCAATTTTTCCTGACTTCCATTCCCAAAGAATTATCCCAACAAGTTGAGAGGTCTTTTCTCAATAGACAAAGGAGAATTGCGGACATTCCGTTGGGTGAAATACAACAAGAAATCCGTTTGTGCCTTAATGATTTGTGTTTAAAGCGCCAAATGGTCCAAACTTATCTCACAGACAACAGAGAACTTAATAGGGCATGTTCTCGTCAGAAGTTGAAGATCAAATGCTCTAAGCAAGACTGTGATGGTTCTTGTGGAAAATTTTACAGAAAAAAAAAGCACTTCAAGAAATTATGGATAAAGAAATCCAGACATGGATCTAAGCACTTCCGAAGAAAGAAGAAATGACGATATTTACGCAAGAGGAGAGACCGCTCAGGCCATGAGAAATCAATTCAATGCTTCATTTGTAACCAAAAGGGTCACTTTGCCAAAAATTGCACCCAAGTAAAAAAAGGTCAGAATCATCTAATACATCATATAGAGAATAAAACTGGTATTTCACTTGAAAATGATGATATCGAATCTCTATTTCCTGCGGGTGAAGAACCATCCAAACAAACTTTTGTGTCATTCATTGTTACCAAACTCCCAATGAGAGTAATTTAGATTTGAATTCTAAAGACCTTTTTCACATATCCCTTGCTTCTTTGGAACAAAACCTTGACATTTCAAGCCAAATTCATTGTTTCCATTTTTCTATGAAAATCTTTACTTCAAAGTTTGCCAAACCTATCACTATCATTGCTCTTATAGACATTAGAGCAAGTTCTTCAATCCTAGACACTAAAGTTCTTTCTAAAAAATATTGGACTTCCTGTGTTCAATATTTCAATTCTGCCTCATGAGATACTTTTTCTACGAATGTAAGAACTACCCCAGTAACTGTTCAATTTTTTGCCCAGTGTTCCATAACCACAAAATTTTTTGGATCCAGTCTTACTAATAAAGATTTGATCACTGGTTGGGATATCATGACTCATATTTCTCAGCTTTGTATCATTCCTAAAAAAGGTCTTAAGTTTAAAGACCAATTCTCTGAATTTGTCAATATCAAAAAAAAAAAAAAATTTCCATTAAAATGAATCTTTTAGATCGGATCATGCATAAGCTATTAGAATTTTGTTCAAAATCCCATTCTGAATTCTCTAAGAAGTGTTCTTATCCTTTATGGAAAAATCCGAAATTCTTTGTTAGCCTTCCCTTCAAGAAAAATGAAGACATCAATTCAACCAAGGCGAGTCATATGAGAATGAACCCAGAACGTCTGGTTGCTGCTCAAAAAGAATGCTCGGAACTACTATAACAAGGCTTTATTAAAATTTCAAATTCTCAATGGGCTTGTGAAGTCTTCTATGTCAATAAGCGAGCCAAGCAAAACAGAGGAAAGATGCGGCTAGTAATAAATTATTAGCCCCTAAACCTTTTTCTTCAAGATGATAAATTTCTTCTACCTTCCAGGAATTCCCTCTTTATCGGATTATCAAAAGCCCATATTTACTCCAAATTTGATTTCAAACTTGGATTTTGGCAATTGGGCATCCATCCTGAAGACAGACCCAAAACAGGGTTCTACATTCCGAACCAACATTTTCAATGGAAAGTTATTCCTTTTGGCCTAAATGTGGCACCATCCCTATTCCAGAAGGTCATGTGTTAAATTTTCCAACCCATCTTATCTAGTGCAGCAGTATATATTGATGATATCATGCTCTACAGCCCTGATGAAGAATGACACTGCCAACTTCTTGGGCAGTTTGCAGAAATTGTGAAAAAACATGGGATTATGCTTTCTAAAAAAAAGATGAATATTGCCTAGATAGAAATTGAATTTCTTGGTATGCACCTTAATAAATGTACATACTATTCAAGGCTACACATTGCCCAGGAATTGTTGAAATTTCCTGAAGAAAACTTCACGACAAAGCAAGCACAACAATTTCTTAGGATAATTAATTATTTCAGAGACTTTGTTCCAAACATTGCCAAACTGCTGATTCTACTGCAATCAATGCTGAAGAAAATTCCCCACCTTGGGGAAAATCTCATACTAAAGCAGTTGTTGAACTTAAGAAGATTATGTAGACTCTTCCTCAATTACAAATCCCATCAACAGGAAAGAGAATTCTCCAGACTGATGTGAGTGATGAATATTGGGCAGCCATCCTATTAGAAGAAATTGATGGTAAGAGACACTTGTATGCTTAGAAAATTGGAAAATTTTCTTAGGCTGAAATGCATTATCACTCCACTTTCAAATAGATCTTGGTAGTGAAAAATGGAATAAAAAAGTTCAAATTTCATCTCATTGGTCATCATTTCCTGGTAGAATTAGACATGGCATCATTTCCTCAGATGACCAAGTTCAAACAGAAGCAGGTTCCAAATTCTCAACTGCTTCGATGGGCTAAATGGTTTTCAAAATATTCTTTTGAAACCAAACACATTACCGGGAAGAAGAACGTGCTTGCTGACTTCTTGTCAAGATCAAAGGCACCAGTAGAAATCAACATGTACATCATGAGACATGCTTTCCATACTCTTCATCATAATGAAAAGTATAAGATTGAAAGAATATGAGATTGACCAAGCTAGCAATACCCCCAGGAGATTGTTGAACAAGTCCATAATGATAGCCTCACTGAAAACATGGAAAATCTCATGTGGCAATGCCACACAGACCTATTCAGACTCCATCGAGGTTCAATTCTTTATCATTTTGGATTAAACTCGAACTATCCGTTCATACATCCTCTAATCTAGAAGGAAGAAGACTTCCCTGACAAGTTGCGATGGTTATTATGGTACTTAACCAATAAGTACTTAATAGTTGTTGAAATTCCAACCAGAAGATTCATTGCCAACCTCACCAGAATATTTGGACTTAGTCGAAGCATTGAAAATGAGAGTGATAGAAACCTTTTAGCTTTCCTCAACTGGTTTTATCCTCCTACTCACTGGAGGTAGCTCTTATAGCAGGATTTGAGAACCATCCAACCAAACCTTAAGGTCCACACTATTTTATTTTTCCAATGTCCATGGGCTTTTGTAAAAAACAATGGTAGCATCATTGATGCTCCATATATTATTGGTACCACATCCTATAGACCTCAACCACACCTTACAAAAGCTCGGATTTACAAATTTTTTCCAAGACCTGTTGGTTGCTGTGAACACTAGTATTGAGAACTCCAAAGAGTTTTGTGTCAAGAAAATAAAACCATTCCTGAAGATGTATTGAACTATAATGTACCTACTGCATGGGATCATTATAGCCTTACACCTAAAGCCAAGGAAGCACTTGAGGAATTCAAACAAGCTGCATCATCACAGGAGCAAGAAATGACAGACACAAATGACCATGCATAGTCCTCTCGAGACCCCTATGCACGATGGGGAGGTCCTCTTTCCTAAGACCCCTGTGGTCAAGGACCTTTGTCCTTATCTCTAGGCATAGATACATCCTACTATATTCAACCATCCAATTGGCCTCAGCCAAGCATTCTTGCCGACACTATAGGCTCCTTCCAGAATCAAGAGGAAGCATTCTCATCAAACCAAATTCTCTCACTAGATTCACGTGTAGGACTTGAGCAAAAATATAAAGAACATCTTCTGGTAATGCATAGTTCCGATAACTTAAATTATGACTACAATGCTTGTGACGGACGAGACCGCTAACTGTAGCAGATTACTGTGGCAAGTCACTGTAGCGGCAGTAGGCTAGGGAAATCCTTGTTCATTGTCACTATTCATATCACAAAAAATAATTCCCTATTGGAAGTTTCCAGAGCCTCTATTTATTTTAGGACCCTTGACCATGGTCCTTATTTGTGTGTGACCTCCTAATGTCTGTAAAAGACAATGAGGATGTAATGTGTTGGGTAGAGTCCCTTGAAGTAAAGTGAGTGTTTTGTATGAAACTCTCCATGGCTTTCTAAACTCCTTCTTCTTCTCTAGCCTAGTAGGATCCTTTGAGAAATGCAACTTGGATGGTTAGAAACATTACCATCTTGGCGTATCTAAATGTCTCTAGGCTCTGAACTAAAGGCCATAGTGGTTTTCTACAAAAGGCTGTTATTGAAGGGCTTGAACAGGAGGTTTGCTCATAATGGGAAGGCATACCTGCAGGAAATTGACTCTGTCTTCTCTGATTCTAAGCTGGGCGGTGGTGGTGGTTGGTGCAATTTATAGAGGAAACATACAAAAAAAAATTGACACTTAACTGATCACATTCTAAAAAACTTGGTACTTAAACGTTCACTTTTAATCACAAGCGGCAATTAAGTTATCACTTTTAATAATAACTTGACACTTAAATAATTCTTTTTTTGGCACTTAAGTAATCACTAAATATAACTTATAGCACTTGAGTAATCACTCGTGTTTGTCCTATGTATATGCTAGTTTACGGCAAACCAGAGGAGCTGTTGGTTTATATATTTAGTTCAACTTATGACAACTCCATTCAATTCAATATTTGCTATTAGTTTACATTCTGTTCAAGTAAAGAAGTCACCACAACACATTGACCCAATATACATCCATCTTTGCCAGTTTATATTTAAGAATGAACAATAACATAGGACAACTGTATCTCATTCATTCATTCCATTTCCTTGACCTTTCCACAACACAAGAAGTAACACATAATACATATGACAAAAAAAGAAAAAAAAAAGAAGCCACAATGATTTTGTGGACAGCACAAAACTTCTTCTCATTTTCCAAAAAAGTAAGTTACATTTGATCCAAAATAAGTATATTTGTCCATTCATTTACAATTATGGCAGTCGGAGATATTTCTTCTCATCTTCCAGTACTTTACATTTCATCATAGAGAAGGATATACAAAAAAACAGCATCACAATAAATGTTTGGTAACACTTCCGTTCAATTTTCATTATTGAAACTTCATTCTTCAAATGGTTAGATGAAGATGCTTGAGTTTGCATTGAGTCAACATCGTCCAAGTCATCCACAAGCGTAGATGGAGGTTGATGTTGTCCATCAAGTAGGTCCAATATCACCTCTATGGCTCGGTGAGAGAATTTTGCATCGACCCATTTGAAGTATTTGCACTTCAACCATTCTTTATATCAGGTGCATTCATAGAATCTTCTCTCGAGATTCATTTGAGTTCACGATGTTCTTTTTGGACTCAAAGCCACAATAATAAACCTTTTACCCTAATCGCCAATGGTCATTGTCACATCGTTGGAGAAACCATAGTCATCAGATGGTGACATCCATGACGCTCTAGCCACTATCGCCAAGGCTTGGCGACGAGATCTGGCATCATTTGAACCATAGCCATGGTTGCCTATCCTTGCTTGAGGAGCATCTAGTGTGTCAGACTTTTGGAGCACGTTGAAGCAATAGGACATGAAGTTCTTCTAGGTGAGGGGCCAAGGATTGCAAGTGTATTTGAGAGTTTGATTGATTTGTTTTCATGTGATGATTATTGGATTCACTTCTCAACAAAGAGTGATGTGGGTTTGTTTGTAATTATGGAATTTTGACAGGTTTTGTTATTGATCTAGAACTTTGTTTTGGATGGTTTAGTGTCGATTTGGATATCTGACCAGTTTAATGCCTTAAGGGATGACTTTTTGTTTAACGCCGATTTAAAAATTCTATTTATTATTGAGTTATGGCTAAAAACTCTAAATCTAGTGTGAGCATGGATACCGGCCTTACTAATTTGAAGTTGAGTTCTGTCAAGTTAGATGGGACTAACTACCCTTCTTGGTCTATGGCAGTCGAGATGTATTCGTTGGCTACCAAACAGTTGAGTTATTTGACTTCACCTTCACCTTTGGATAAATAAGATAAAACGAAGGTGGATGATTGGTGCTTTGGTGATGCTGCCATTTAGACATTGTGGAATACCATGGATTTTAAGACTAATCCTCAGTCTATGTTGTCACGCCCCGAACCTCGAGTGCGCGCATATTCCTCGATGGTCGATAGAAAGCGATGTTCCCAGGACGCGTCGCCGACCCATCATTTTTATTGCACATGTGGAAGCGAATTACTAATCCCTTGACCACAACAAACATGGGATAGAAAAGCAGGACAACAATTTCCCAAATCAAAACACACTTTCAAAAACACCTTAGGTTCTTATACAGAAGGTCTATCTCAAAAAAAACTATTGAGCTACCTATGCTCCCGACCCTTCTACTTCAAGCTCC
The DNA here is from genome assembly GCF_016545825.1 of Eucalyptus grandis. Classification (NCBI taxonomy): domain Eukaryota; kingdom Viridiplantae; phylum Streptophyta; class Magnoliopsida; order Myrtales; family Myrtaceae; genus Eucalyptus; species Eucalyptus grandis. Next base: position 37,063,502 of record NC_052619.1, read on the forward strand.
TGGTTCTTCACACTAGAGACCTGAAAATGGTTATACAATAACCAATGAGATATAAATCTCAGCGAGTCCTCCCCTAAGCTCCCGGTTAGGACACCAACTCAACTCGAGGTATCTCTTTAGAACCACCTCACAAACAAGCCATGACTAACAACCAACAATCAACAGACAACAATCGATTCGCATACAACTTTACCTGGTATGCCATATCCTGCACGTTATAACCCAGCACGATACACGCAGTGCACATGGCCATTAGGTGATGTAATTCATCAATCACATACGAGTCGCATCACAAGCGATCTCACCTGGCCATTGCCACTCCCTACACGTTATCGATTCATGCGTGTGTGTCATAAACAAGGTAATCAACTCATGCATGACTGGAACCAATGAAGCCATGATTCTCATGCGTTCTTGCACATTAGTGCGTCACCTATCCCGCATCAATCCATGATCTCAACACTCATGCGTGTTCCAGTTCTTAATTATCGCCACACAGGCACGATCTACCCGACACATAGTGGTACGGCCACACAGGCACGGTATTACGCCACACAGGCACGATATTATCACCACACAGGCACTATATAATACGACCACATAGGCACGATATTATCGCCACATAAGCTCTATATTACGCCACACAGGCACGATCCTATGCCACAAGGCACGATCTTATGCCACACAGGCACGATTAATTATCGCCACACAGGCACGAGCTTTTCACATAGGAGCATCGCCCACTTGACACACAGCAGGGGACAGATTCAACTCAATGATCACGCAAGTACACTACTACAACTCCCTTGTTATCTTTGGGCACTTAGTCAATGCACACTCGCTTGCATATACACTTTCAAATCATTTTCTCCTAAAGACGGTTCATTTCGGTATCCCTTGGACAAACTGTTTTCCCCTTTTTTTGTGAAAATCACTTACCCATCCATTCGCTTCATAAAATCAACACACATGAAATTTAGACACTTTTCGCATTCTAGATGAACAGTGCACATGAACAGTACTGCGTGAACAGTGCACGTGAATAGTATTTGTGAACAGTGTCGCATGAACAGTAATTTTCAGAATTTAATAAACAATAAATTAAATTAAGAAATCATTAAAAACATTAATTAAAGTAAACAATCAATTAATTAAAGTTAACCAAGCTTAATTAAGCACATAAACCACATTTAGCACATAAAACGAGATTAAGCTAAACTAATCTAATCCATCCATCTAACCACCTATCTTAGGACTAAGACAACTTAATTAAATCACCTAAACTAGAATTAACACTAACTAAACCAACCCTAAGCAAGTTTAGGCACTAATCGAAAGATTATGAGCTAAACTGACTCGTTAAGCAGGCTTGAGACACGGACGCGGTGGCGACGATAGTGGCTATGCTCTGGGACCTCTACCACGATGATCCAAGGCGGTCCTAGGGTTGGAATAATAGCCACAACCTTTGCTTCCCTCTGAAACTCCCAAAAACTGGACTGTCGGAGGAAAAAACAAGTTGGACGGCTTATCAGAGCTCCGATGAGGGGGTGGCTGGCAACCGGTGGCACCTAGGGGTCAAGGGGGACTTGCTAGTGGCTGGGCTCAGTAGAAGTTTGGTCGAAATGGGAGGAGAAATGCAGAAAACGCAAAATAGGCGAAATCGGGCGGACTCTAGGCGGTCCCGCGAGCGGTGGCTTCTCTCCGATGGACAGGTCGGCTGGCGGCTCCGTTTGGTGAGCGACCGAGCTCGTCCGTACGGTCTAGGCCTCCTGGACATGGTGGTGGGTGGAGTGTGGGCTGATTCTCACGAGAAGGTAATGAACAACTCGAGGTTTTGGAGAAAGGTCAGCTGGAGCAAAACAGGGCCAAGCGGTTAGACTACCGTTGGCTTTTGGCCGGCCGGCGGGTCATCCGACAGCTTCGACTGGTGAACGGCCAAGTCCTCTCGTACGGTCTGGACCTCTTGAGCACAGTGGTGGGTGGCACAAGAGCTGATTCGTCCCAGAAGCCAACAATCAACTTAGCTTTATGGAGGAAGGTTAGCTAGAACAGAAGCAGGAAAAGAGGGAGAACGAGGGAGAGAGGGGTTCGGTCGAGATGGAGCTGATGGAGGAGAGAGAGAGAGTGAAGTGAGGGCTGCTGTCAAGGCCCCAAAAGCTGGCTCCAAGTCCCCATGCAAGTCCCCTCATCTTCTCTCTCTTCCTTTGCCCTTATCCACACACTTTTAGGGGCAAAATAGTTATTTCCACCTTGCACAAATTACCAATCTATCCTTAGGTTGAAAATGATGGGTGGGCCTAAGAATTGAGCTTGGAAATGAATAGGAATGGGCTTGGGAATTGATTGGGCTTGATTGGGCTCAAATGGGCTTATGGTTTGGTAATGGGCTTGGAAGAAGAAAGAGTGGATTGGGCCCAATGGGCTCACTTGCTTGCTTTGGGCCCATCATGGTGGCTGTCCCACCTTGGGCCTAAGGCCCACATTGGCTTGGCCTGGCCCACGTCCTCATGGGCTCACTTCCTCAGTCCGAAAATCCATTTTCCAAGTACTCGGCTTAACTGTCGCTGTCAACTGTCAAAGTAGCATCATCCAAAGTCCATCTCGGATGTTCCTGATAATTCGAAGTCCAATCTTTAGTTCTCATGCCATGTCAATTTCGTCTAATACTTATTTTGGGTACAACTCAGATTGACAGGTGGCTTTCAGGATTTACGCATAACCAACTTGTGCCAAACCACGTTCAAGACATCTCGACACATGGACGTCCTTGACTACATGAAATTACGAAAAATAGATTCTTATTTCAAAGTACATGATTACTGAGGATCGACCTAGGGTCGTTCGCGGGCTTGATAATGGTAAATGGAATCACCCGTCGTTCCATTATATTTTGTCCGTGAATTGACTTCTAGTCGTCCTTGAAATCGGCTTGCCTATCTATAGGACTGTCCTCATGCAAGTCTCACGATCAAGTTGTTTTCCCAGGTCAAGTTCTTTAGTCATACGAGTTCTGTCCTCCTTAGCCTTTCCCCTCAAGGTCAGTATCTCAGGAGTGATCAATTCCGAATGAGATCAACCAACAATGTATTGACGAAATTCACATTCATTCATCTCTCAAAGGGTTCGAATTTCAGGATGTCACATATGTGGTGTACATCGGCCAAAGCGATTTGGGACAAGTGTGCTGTTATATTTTTAGATTGAGATAACATGACTCGTGTTTGTGATGTTTGGGAGGAGTTATTTGATCTACGTACATTAGACATGTCTATCTTATATTACTATTATATGTTTACCACTCTTTGCGAGAGATTGAACACTTATTTGCCTATCACTAATGACGTTAGAGAGTTGGCCAAGTGTCGGGAAGATATGAAAATTAGGTTATTTCTTCGGGTGATTGGTCCTACTCATTCTTCTCTTAGACGCTAGACTACTTCTCAGAGTACTCTTCCATCAGTTGATGAGGTCTTCTCTCGGTCCTTCAAACATGCCTACTTCATCATCTACACTCTATTTCTGCACCTATAGTAAGTGCTATGGTTTCTCGATCTTTTGGTGGTCATGGAGGTTGGGGGTGTGGTTCCCATGGTCATGGCAGATCTGGTTCCTCTCCAAGTTGTGATTGTGATGGCGGTAGAGGTACTAGAAGTTTACGTTATTATACTGAGGCTTATTCCTATATTCTACATCTTGAGCTTCATCCACAGGCTGCTCATGCCGATATGGGTAAGCCTCTAGTGCAGAAGGTTCCTAATCAGTCACAAGAATTGCCTAGCACCATCTTATTGTCTCACGCCGAGTACGAGTCCTTAGTATGTCCCCACCAGGTGGTGGATTTCTCAACCCCTACTGCTACTTTGACATAGATTTCTTTGGGTAGTTTGTCTTGTTTACTCTCTTCTGTGCCCACTTCTAGGTCCTAGAGTTGGGTGCCACCAATCATATGAACAGTAACTATAACTTATTATATAGTAGTACCCCAATGTCACCTTGTTATGTTACATTTGCTGACGATTCATAGTCTCATATCACTAGTCAAGGGGATGTAACCTTGGGTCCCTCTTTTTCTCTTTCATCTGTTTACCATTTACCAGCTTTCCCATATAACTTGCTTTCTGTTAGTTCCCTTACTAGAGATTTGAATTGTTTTGTGACATTCATCTCCACTTGTTGTGTCTTTCAAGATCTAAGGATTAGACGGATGATTGGTGGAGGGCATGAGTCCAATAGGCCATACTACCTAAATAAAGACCTTATTGCTTCTACCGTTTAGAAGAGCACTACCTTTGATTTCTTTAGGATGCTTTGTCATATCGATCATCCATCGCCTAATATACTTCATCATTTTTCTCCTGTTCATCATTTATGAGTCCTATCCAGTGCGATGCTTGCCAAATTGATGATCTTTCCCTTCCCACGTCAGAGTCGTGTGTCAAGTCCTTTTGAGTTGGTCCATTATGATGTTTGGGGACCATGTTGTATCAATGATATGTCTAGTTATAAGTACTTTGTTACGTTCATGGATGACTGCTCCCACGTAATGTGGTTATATTTAATAAATGATTGAATTGAAGTTTTTTCCTGTTTTCGTATATTTTACTTTGAGATTCTCAATCAGTATCATGATCTGTTAAATGTTTGCACTCCAATAATGCCAAAGAATATATGGCTATTTCCTTTGGTTTTACTCCCTAGCAGAATGGGGTGGCGGAACAAAAAAATTGCTATCTCTTGGATGTTGCTTGTTGTCTCATTTTCCATGTGAACCTCCCCAAAACATTATGGGGGCATGCTATTCTTACAGTATGCTATCTCATAAATTGCTCCCCATCCTCTGTGTTTCGTGGAGGCATACATTTCTCTACTCTCCATCATACAAGTCCACTTTTTTCTCTCTATGTGTTGGGTTGTGTTTGTTTTGTGCATCATCTTGCTCTTGGTCATGATAAGCTCGATCCACGGGCTGAGAAGTGTGTGTTTCTTGGGTATTCTCGAACTCAGAAAGGGTACGAGTGTTATAGCTCGGTTAGTCGGCGGTTGTATGTCTCGGTAGATGTAACCTTTTTCGAGGATTAGTCATATTACTCATCTACTACCCAAGCAGTGACTCTTTCCGAGAAAATATTGTCCTTAGCCACAACCCCTTTACGACTTGTCTCCTTGCTAGGTATACTTGGGGGGTCGCCTGATTTTCAGTTTGCTGACAAGACTTATCAACAGTGTTGTCTTGTTCAACATGAGGTAGTACAATCGTTGCTTGCATTAGATATGCATGATTCTCCACCAATTAATGCCTCGGCCTTTGATCTGCCAGTTTTTTCTAAGCCTAATCTTACTACTGATATTCCCATTGCATTACGCAAAGGTATGCGTTCTTGCGTCAGTCAACCCGATTCTCAGTTTACCCCAATTCTCGGTTTTCCTTCATGGTGAGTTGGCAGATGAGGTATATATGGAGCAACCTTGGGCTTTGTTGCTTGGGGGGAGTCTATTATTGTTTGTCACTTGTGCAATACATTATATGGGTTGAAAAAGTCTCCTCATTCCTAGTTTGGTAATTTTAGTGATTCAATTAGGGATAAGTGTATTAGAAGTCTTAAAACTTATCATGAAAATGCAATTGAGTCCTAAAACTTTCAAAAGTGCAATTAAGTCCTAAAACTTGTCACGAAAGTTCAATCAAGTCCTAAAACTTTCAAAAGGTTCAATAAAGTCCTAAAACTTGTCTCGAAAGTGCAACTGAATCATAAAACTTTCAAAAAATGCAATCAATGGAAGGACTTAGATTGAACTACTATGATAAGTTTTAGGACTTGATTGCGCTTTTTGAAATTTTTAGGACTTAATTGTATTTTGTGACAAATTTTACGACTTAATTGCACTTTTTTAAAGTTTTAGGACTTAATTGCATTTTCATGACAAATTTTAGAACTTCCAATGCACTTATCCCATTCAATTATTTGGTCTGGTTTATGGTGTTGTACCATGGATCATTCTATTTTTAGTTCCACTTCATTTATAGGATGTGTTCTCCTAGTTGTGTATGTGGACGATATTATTATCACCAATAGTGATTTTGTGGGTGTACAAAAGTTAAAACAATTTTTACAGACAAAGTTCAAGTACAAAAGATATGGGTCGTCTCGCAGTATTTCTTGGGCATTGAGGTAGCTTACTCACATGATGGTATCTCATTATCACAGTGGAAATATGTTCTAGATATCCTTAGTGAGATTGGTTTCTTGGAGCTAAGCTTGTCGATAGTCCAATAAATACTAATGTGAAACTTGATGCAGAACATGAGACTTACTTCATGATCCGAGTAGGTATCGGAGATTAGAGGGTAAGCTCAATTATTTAACACTGTCACCCGACCAAATATTTGTTTTGTTATTAGTGTGGTTAGTCAATTTATTTGTGCTCCTCACACTACATATTGGTAGGCAGTGCTACGTGTTGTTAAGTACTTGAAGGGAACATCGGGTAAAAGGATTATGTTTAAGAATCATGGATATCTTAGTATCACTTTGGCTACTCTAATGCTGATTGGGCTAGGTATCCTATTGATAGGAGATCAACTTCGACTATTGTATGTTCGTGGAGGCAATCTTGTGAGTTTAACAAGTAAGAAGCAACGGGTGATCTCTCAATCAAGTGTAGAGGCGGAATATTGAGCCATGGCTCATGTTGATATTGCTAGTATAAACACCTAGAGGGGGTGAATAGGCGCACAAACAATTTGTCTCAAATACAGAAGCAATTCTTAACAAATTGAAATACGATCGAGGTATAGAGAGTAAGGAAGAGAAAATTGAACACAGGATTTATAGTGGTTCGGCTTATTCCAAGCCTACGTCCACTCTTCCGCACCGACACCCACCGGCTGGATTTCACTATGATCAAAAGAGAAGTTACAGCACAGCTTTGCCTTGATTCCACAAAGTGTAGATGTTCTACCACACCTCCTCAAGGTCTCTCACAAATATAGACTCTTTTTTGTATACAAGTATTCGCTCAAAGGATTTATCTAAACAAATAGGAGCTTCAGACTTTGGAATTCTTCTATCGCGCACTTCTCGAACAACTAAGAACATCTTCCTTATATACTCCTTTATGCCATCATACCCGTTGGCACTTACCAAAGGAATTCCTCCAATCTACCCGTTGGACGGAATCAATTAGGAAGATTGTTCGAGCTATTAAAGGAACGTGTTGATAGCCCATCAATCCCGTTCGCCCATACAATCGATCTCGGTTTCCATAAGTAGAACCTTCCAATAATATTTAGACAATCATCGAATCTTCAGTCATTGAATCAAACTTGATCAATCAAAGGATTCTCGATACGTCTTCTCCAGCCACGAGATCTTCTCGTCCAGAAGATAAGGTTAAATCCTGAACAAAACATCCAGTTCGATAACCTTTCTTCAACGGATTAGAGACTCAATTAGGATAGACTTTGAGTCTTGAGTCTGTCCTGAAGTCTTCGGACTTTAACTAACAGAGTCTGCAGACCTTCAGACTAGACTGATGGAAACGTTTTGTCAACTTCAAAACACTTTCACTGAGATTTCTCCAACACATGTGACTAGTGAATTGCTTTGATTGAGGATGTTGTTATCCGAACTTACCATGCCATTTTCAGCTTCCTCAGTTCTATGTTGTAATAACCAATCTGCTATGTATATCGCTTCAAATCCAGTTTTTCATGAGTGCATAAAGCATATTAAAGTAGATTGCCATTTTGTGTGAGAAAAGATTTAGAAGAACGACCTAACACTTCAATTCTCACGAACTGAAGACCAACTTGCTGATCCTTTCACTAAGTCATTGCAAGGTAGTAGAGTAATTACTTTATACAACAACTTGGGACTCTTTAATATTTATGCCCCAACTTGAAGGGGAGTGTTGAAGGGTAGTTTAGTCTTCTTCATTGTTAGTGAGCCATAATGCTCAATATATATATTGATGTAATCCGTAATTATGAAAATAACAATTTCTTCTCTTCCGTTTACAGCATTTTGTACTGGCATTATCCCTTTTGATAATGGCTAGATGAATGGACTTCACAATAATACCCTGCGCATCATGTCAACTGCCAATGGCGACTGTCATTCTGTTCGACAATAAAAATTGCACATCATCACTTTGTTTAAATGGAAGGAAATGACGGAAAGAAGGTAAATGCGAAATTGAAATCAGAACTGAGATATCTAGACTATTATCCCACAAAAATGATGAGAACCTTACTATCAGAGTTAGAAAGGAAAGCTTACTGATTTTCTCTCCACTCAATTTGGAGAGATTGTTTCATACTGGCGAAACTCATTATTTCACTTTCCTCCCCTCAATTTCTTTATGCTTGTTGCTTAGCCTCCTCTTTCCTCTCTCAATCAAAAGCTCTGTAAATGCAATTGTAGTGTCGGTACAAGAAGGAAATGATTCAGCACTGGTATAAATTAAGACCTGCCATTAACTCTCGAAAACCATACATAAAGAGATTACACATAAATGTGATGATTAATTTAAGTCTATCTAAATAGCTACACGGCACAAGTTGCCCAATCATGCGCAACTCATTCTAAAGGCTAGTTGTACAAAGCTTGACCATCTTCAGAAGTAACTGAAAAAGGACTTCTTCAAGTCACTTGCATCTCCTTCATGAAAGATCGAAACAAACTTCTCTGCATTTAAGCAAGGTACTCATCAGCACTACTGGTTGTTCGGTGTCACTACTACATACACCGCTTAATTAAGGCATGAGAGACTTGACACCACCTGAGCCACTAACGGCATACCGGCTAGCTTGGCATCACAATGGCCAATTGCAACTTCCCGCGGCGACAGAGTTCAACTGGGTTTGAAAATATTTTGATTTTGTTTTTGCCATGGCCCAGCAAATGACACGTGCTATGCTGAAATTTTGACCTTTCTGATCTGCAAATTGCCACTCATTCGTAGACAGGAGAACCAATCTTTCTCCTCCGACTGAGTTGTTTTGACTTCTATGTAGTGAAGTCCTTCTCCATCCTCTACGGTGATGTCATAGGGTAGACCAGTTTCGCCATCTTCATTGACCCACTTAACAGAACTGACTGAATTTCTTGGCAAGATGTCTAAAAGCAACACGTTCTCCTAGGTTTCCTGTTAACATTGCTTGTTCTGGATCAGGCATGCTGACATTGAGCATTGTTCTCCCAATCAACTGAGGTTGATCCAAGTCCGGTAGATCAGACACTGGAGTCGTATCAATTTGATTAGCTGAGACATCTGAACAAGAATGCAAATTGCTGAGATCTATTGATCTATCAGAAACTGAAAGTTCGATTGGAGAAGCTGCTGCTACATCTTCAGTCGTAAACTCAACAATCACCTCATAGCCGCCTCCACTTTCTCCAATCAATTCATGACAATCCTCCTTTATCACTTGCGAGCAAGTGCTTGTGGTTTTAGTTACTGCCTGTGTCTCAACTTGGCTATAAGGAGAATAAGCTGACCGTGGTGCACTTTTTCCAGTCTGAAGGAGGCCAAGTTGAGGTAACTCCTGCCCTTCCCTTGGCTGTCCGTGATGCCCTTTAGATGTTCCTGCCGCACGCGCGCTACACTCGATGTATTCAACGAGTCTATAGCCTTGGCCGACAGGCCGGGGTAATCTTTGAAATTTCATCGTGATGGGGATAGATCATTGCAATTGTTGGTCTTCAACGAGGAATTCCTAGTAAGCGAGTCATCAGCCCGCGTTGACTACGTCCCCGCCTCTTGTACACACCGCCCGTCACCCTACCGATTGGAATGGTCCGGGTGAAGTGTTCCTGGATCGCGCGGTGGCGGCTCGCCGCCGATGACGCGCGCGAGAAGTCCACCGAACCTTATCATTTAGAGGAAGGAGAAGTCGTAATAAGGTTTCCGTAGGTGAACCCGCGGAAGGATCATTGTCGCCCTGCCCAGCCAATGACCAGAGAACCGGAACTAAACCTCAATGGGGACGGCGGGCTCAGCCCGACGTCCTCTCGACGTGCCGAGGATCGGCTCGAGCACTCCTGTGGCGCCTCGGCCTTTGTCCTGGGCGGCGTATCAACCCCCGGGCTGGAATGCGCCAAGGAACTTTAACAAGAGTGGCTCCCGCCGCCCCATACACGGCGCGCGGGATGCCATGCAATCTCATTACTCATAACGACTCGGGCTAACGGATATCTCGCTCCGCATCAAGGAAAGAACGCAGCGAACCGCGATACTTGGTGTGAATTGCGAAATCCTGTGAAACCATCGAGTCTTTGAACGCAAGCTGCGCCCAAACCATTGGTCGAGGGCACGTTTGCCTGGGTGTCACACATGGCGTTGCCCCTAATCCCCTCCGTCCTTTAAAACCTGGCGAGCTGACTCGGGCAGATGATGGCCTCCCGCGACGAACACGTCCTTTGTTGGCCCAAAATCGAGCGTCTGAGCGATTCTAAAGACTCACGACATCTCGGGGTTGATTAGACCCCAATGATCAATGTCGCGCGTGCCGCTCATCGCGCGCTCCGCGACCGCTTTACCACCAACTGCCAAGCTGTGGCTACCCGCCGAGTTTAAGCATACTCTGAGGAAAAGAAACTAACAAGGATTCCCTAGTAACGGCTAGCGAACCGGGAAGAGCTCAAAGATGAGAATCGATCAGCCTCTGCTGCCGAATTGTAAACTGAGAATCTCTCAGACGGACCGGGCCTGCCTCGGAAAATGCAGAGGGTGAGCCCCGCGTGTCCGGGACTGCCGCACCACGAGGCACTGGGCGGTCGGGCTGTTTGGGAATGCAGCCCTAATCGGGCGGTAAATTCCGTCCAAGGCTAAATATGGGCGAGAGACCGATAAGAAACAAGTACCGCGAGGGAAAGATGAAAAGGACTTTGAAAAGAGAGTCAAAGAGTGCTTGAAATTGTCGGGAGGGAAGGGATGGGGCCGGCGATGTGCCCGGTCGGATGTGGAACGGTGAGAGCCGGTCCGCCGATCGACTCGAGGCATGGACCGATGCGGATTGCAGTGGGCGCCAAGCCCGGCCTTCGATACGCCCGTGGAAACGTCGCCACCATGATTGTGGAATGCAAAGACGCGCTCACGGCGTGGCGGCATCTCGCCCAGCATCGGCTAGTGGGCTCCCCATTCGGCCCGTCTTGAAACACGGACCAAGGAGTCTGACATGTGTGCGAGTCAATGGGTGGCAAAACCCTAGGAAGGGAAGTCAGATTGGTGGGATCCCTTTTGGGTGCACCCGACCGACCTTGATCTTCGAGAAGGGTTCGAGGAGAGCATACCTCCATGACCCGAAAGATGGTGAACTATGCCCGAGCCGGGCGAAGCAGGAAACTTCGTGGAGGCCCGCAACATACCGACAAATCGCTCGCGTCCACTTGGGCATGGGGCCAAAGACTAATCGAACCGTCTAGTAGCTGGTTCCTCCCGAAGTTTCCCTCAGATTAGCCGGAGCTCAAGAACGAGTTCTATCGGTAAAGCCAATGATTAGAGGCATCGGGGGGGCGCAACGCCGACCTATTCTCAAACTTTAAATAGGTAGGACTAAGCGCGGCTGCTTCGCGAGCCACGCCACGGAATCGAGAGCTCCAAGTGGGCCATTTTTGGTAAGCAGAACCATGGACAGGATGAACCGGAAGTCGAGTTACGGTGCCCAATCAAGAAGGCTAACCTAGAACCCACAAAGGGTGTTGGTCGATTAAGACAGCAGACGGTGGTCATGGAAGTCGAAATCCGCTAAGGAGTGTGTAACAACTCACCCGCCGAATCAACTAGCCCCGAAATGGATGGCGCCCTCGCGCGACCTATACTCGGGCCAAGGCAAGTGCCAGCTCGATGAGTAGGAGGGCGCGGCGGTCGCCGCAAAACCCGGGCGTGAGCCCGGCGGAGCGGCCGCAGGCATCTTGGTGGTAGTAGCAAATATTCAAATGAGAACTTTGAAGACCAAGAGGGGAAAGGTTCCATGTGAACGGCACTTGTACATGGGTTAGTCGATCCTAAGAGACGGGGAAGCCCGTCTCGATAGCGCCCGTGCGCGAGCTTCGAAAGGGAATCGGGTTAAAAATTCCCCGAACCGGGACGTGGCGGCCGGGACGGCACTAGGGGAGTCCTGAGACGCCGGCGGGGGCCTCGAAGAGTTATCTTTTCGTTTAATACCGCCCACCCCGAAACGGCTCAGCCTCGAGGTAGGGTCCAAATGGCTGGAAGAGCACCGCACGTCCGTGGTGTCCCGGTGCGCCCCGGCGGCCCTTGAAAATCTGGAGGACCGAGTGCCGCCCACGCCCGGTCGTACTCATAACCGCATCAGCCCCAAGGTGAACATGCCGGTCGATGGAACAATGTAGGCAAGGGAAGTCGAAATGGATCCGTAACCTCGGGAAAAGGATTGGCTCAGGATCGGCACGGGGTCCTAATCCCGAACCCGTTCTGGCTATGGTGGATCACTCGAGCCGCCCGCGAGAGCGGGCCGCCGCGTGCCGTCGGGGACGGATTAGGAACGGCTCCTGGGGCCTTCCTGCGCGAACGAATAACTCGTAACCTGGTACCTTACAAGGGGAACTGACCGTTTAATTAAAACAAAGCATTGCGATGGTCCCGCGGATGCTCACGCAATGTGATTTCTCGCCTGCTCGAATGTCAAAGTGAAGAAATTCAACCAAGCCGGAACGGCGGGAGTAACTATGACTCTCTTAAGGTAGCCAAACGCCTCGTCATCTAATTAGTGACGCGCATGAATGGATTAACGAGATTCCACGTCCCGTCTACTATCCAAATAAAACCACAGCCAAGGAACGGGCTTGCGTAATCGCCGGGGAAAGAAGACCTGCTGAGCTTGACTTCTAGTCCGACTTGTGAAATGACTTGAGAGGTGTAGGATAAGTGGGAGCCGGAAACTACGAAAGTGAAATACCACTACTTAACGTTATTTTACTTATTCCGTGAAACGGAGGCGGGCAATGCCCCTTTTAGAACTAAGGTCCGCGCATGCGGGCCGATCCTAAGAAGACATTGTCGTGTGGGAGTTTGGGGCGGCACATCTCGTTAAAAGATAAATGTGTGTGTCCTAAGATGAGCTCAACGAGAATGTAAATCTCGTAGAAACAAAAGGGTAAAAGCTCGGCTTGATTCTCGATTTCCAAGTACGAATACGAACCGTGAAAGCGTGGCCTATCGATCCTTTAGATCTTCGGAATTTGAAGCTAGAGGTGTCGAAAAGTTACCACAGGATAATCGGCTTGTGGCAGCCAAGCGTTCATAGCGACGTTGCTTGATCCTTCGATGTCGGGGCCTCTTCCTATCATTGTGAAATAGACCACCAAGTGTTGGATTGTTCACCCACCAATAAAAACGTGAGCTTGCTTAGACCGTCGGAGACAAAGTTAGTTTTACTTACCGATGATAGTGTCACAATAGTAATTCAACCTAGTACGAGAGGAACCGCTGATTCGCACAAATTGGTCATCGCGCTTGGCTGGAAAAGCCGCGGGCGCGGCTACCGTGCGCCGGATTATGACTCGAACGCCTAAGTCGAATCCGGCTAGAAGTGACGCATAAGCTCGCCGCCGATTGCCGATGCAGCAGGGGACTTGTTCCCCCAAGGGCACGTGTCGCTGGTGAAGCTCGCGGTGGATGAACCGCCAGGCCGCCTTGAAGCACAATTCCTATTGAGCGATGAGGAATCTTTGCACGACTTAAATACGCGACGGGGGTATTGTAGTGGCAGTGGCCTTGCTGCCACGATCCACCGAGATTCAGCCCTTTGTCGTCGTGATTCGTCCCTCCCCCAACCCCTAACTCCACAACCAACCAGCAAAATTCCTCTTCTTCGAAACGAGCTCGAGGGTCGCGGCCTCCGTGAGGGCCTCCGATTTCTCCTAAGTCCTGGGCACTCCTAGTTCTCGCACCCACGGCTTTGAGAGCGAGTAGTCCCCGCATCATCGGAGGCTTTACGTATCTCCTAAGGCTCCATGACTTGAGAGTCCATGCACACAAGGGTATGTGTGTGCCTGGGCATGAGCATGTGACTTGGCCGCCGACATGCCACGACTTGAGTGATGCATAAGCGGCATGAGAGGAAATCAAACGCCCGAGTGTGGTGACTTGTGCTCGGCCTACTTGCCATGACTCGAGAGTGCTTTACACATGTCCCGTCGTGACAAGGCCAACGTCCCGTGACTTTGTGCCATCCCCGCACCGTGTGCATCGATCCTTCAATCCTCTGACTTCCCCTCACCATGCGATCGATCGTGAAATTCTTGGATTGTTGAGGGACGAACTAGCTGCCGAAAATTTTTGTAAGTTGTTTTTTCTTTCGGTGAAAAGTAAAAAAATGGCACCAAAAATTTTGGTAAGTTGTCTGCCTTTCATAAATCCAAGAATTTCACCTCCGAAATTCTAGTCGAGCCTCGTGATCGATCGTGGTAGAGGACCTTGGATCACAGCGGATCGATCCATGCCGAGGCCTTGGCCGTGTGCCTCCACCTCGCAATCCTCGGACTTATTTAAGTTGGATCGATCGTAGAACCGAGGGCCTTGGCCGGGTGGATGGCTTGATCTTTGAGACAAGCATGTGACTACCGGGTGAGTCGGGCACGATCGATCGTGGGGATCGATCTTTGGTCGAGCGATTCGGTCATGGTCAGCCTTGCCTGGGATCGACGGGATCACCCCACCGTGCGGATCGATCGGGTCGATCCCCTACGGCGGGATCGGTCCCCTGCGACCGTGTGGGATCGACCTGCATCGACGATCGACCCCTGCACTGCGGGATCGATCCCGCCGAGCGGGTCAGTCTCCGCACCGTGGGATCGAATCCTGGCCGAGCGTGATCGTCCTGGTCGAGGGCTCCTGTGGGTGGATCGACCCTTGCACCGTGCGGACGCATCGTGGGTCGATCCTCGGCCGTGCGGATCGGTCCTCACCGTGCGGATCGACTGGGACGATCGGATTCGATCTCTCGCACTGCGGATCGATCCTGGCCGAGCGGATCACCCCCTACCGTGCGGATCGATCCCCTGTCAGCGGATCAGTCCCACGAGGGCTCATGTGGACCACCCATGCACCATGCGGATCGATCATGATCGATCTCGCCGAGAGGGATCGATCGTGGTCGAGGGCCTCGGTCGTGTGGACGTCCACGCACGCGCGGATCGATCATGGATCGATCCCCTGCCGAGAGCCTGGCCGTGGCGGATTTGATCCAGATCGGTCTGGTCAGAGCCGGGCTGTGGATCCAACGCACTGGGTGGCGGATCGGGATTAAGGATCGATCCTGCCGAGCGCTCGGGCCAGGCGGGATCGATCATGGATCGATCGGGTGGTCGAGGGCCTCGGGTCAGTGGATCGATCCATGCACCGTGCGGATCGATCATGGATCGATCCCTACGAGCTGAGCGGATCGATCGTGGTCGAGGGCCTGGCCGTGTGGATCGATCCATGCACCGTGGATCGATCATGGATCGATCCCGGTCGAGCGGATCGATCGTGGTCGAGGGCTCTTGGCCGTGGATCGATCCATGCACCGTGCGGGATCGATCATGGATCGATCCTCTTGGCCGAGCGGGATCGATCGTACCGACCGCCCCGGCCGTGGATCGGTCCTTGCCGAGCGTGGGTCGATCTCGCACCATGCGGATCGATCGCGGATCGATCCCGCTCGACCGGGATCGATCGTGGCCGACCGCCTCGGCCGTGTGGATCGATCCGACTGGCATGGATGATCATGGATCGGTCCCTGAGCCGGGACGATCCCGCACCATGCGGACGATCGGGGATCGATCCCGCTGACCGGGATCGACGGCCGACCGACCATGGTCCGGGTTGCAACTTCACCGATCATTTCTTGTCCGATTGAATCCATTCTTCTTCCTAAATTTTGTTTGTGTCATAAAATAGCCTCCCAATGTTTTGCCCACGTTCCAAATATTTTTTCTAATTTTCCGGATTTTCTCAATTTTTTAAATACTAAAAATAAAAAATATTTTCGGTCACAAAATTTTTTTCTGAGTTTTCCATAATTTAGATCACATTTTTCTAAGCATCTCGCAAAAATCTCATCAAAATTCAATTTCTACAATTTTTTGGAGGGGTGGTGCCTACTCAAACATGGTGAATGTCTACTCCCGCTGGGGCAAAATGTCATAAGGCTCTTTAGGGGGTAGGGTGCCTGTAGGGGCCACGGGCGGTTTTCGGGCGATCGCTGCGCGATGCATGAGTCATGTCACGGGCACAGAAATGAGTCAATAATGAGTCATAAC